>NC_065443.1:167663556-167963556 GCF_917563875.1 Diabrotica virgifera virgifera | reverse complement strand
TAGTAATAAGTGAGCCTGCATACACGGAACTATAATATATATTATGATATATATAACGATATGAGATATAATATAATATATTATAGTATAACTCTCCATGTGTGCCAAGTTTTAAGCTTAACTGATAACAACTGATGGATACCCTTTTGTCCAAAATTTTATGGACATTTTATGATATTGGTATTAATTCCACAACCTTTCCTATAACAATAGATTGTTGGATGTTATTGCAGTAGTTCTAGTGGAAATACTTACTAAAATTGTATGTACCTGCATCACTTAGAATTCTACCCAAAAAGCTATTAATACTCTCTAAAACATCATTAATACATCTGTATACATTAATACATCTGTATACATAAGATTTTTTTCAGAATCAGATATTTTATTAAGATTTACTTGACATGCCCTATCTATGTGCCAGGCACTTAAAACAGTCTATTAGGAACAGAACCCGTTACATTTGAGCAGGCATTGTAAAAGGTGTCAGTTATGTCTGATATGAAAACACTCAACTGTACATATAACGCCATCACACACATGTATTTAAAAAAAACTTGGTAAATAAAAGTAGGTATCTTTTCTATTTGAAAATAAGAAAGCATTACGAAATCCATTCCTAAATTCATTTTTTACTAATACTGTCGTAAGTTCAAAGTTATAAAAAATGAGTTCATGAGTTCCATCTATTGCGATAAAAGATTTACCAAACTTAATTAACATTTCATTTTGGCACAGCATTCATGAAAATAAGACAAAAATCATAAATAATGTTAAATTAAGGATGAATATCCATTAGTATGCCCTGTTGTTTGTAAAATAATATTGGACATGACGTAGTCTGTAAGCATTCGACCCAGAAATGAACACTGGTTGCGTCATGTTTGTACCTATATCCATCTTTCAAATCATTGCCACAGGGGTGTTTAATGTTTGTGATGTCTTTTCTTGTAAGTAAATCAATTATTTTTAATTCACCTCCTATGCTTCCTGAACAGTCTGAAGTGCACTAAAAAAGTAAAATATAGGTATATTAGGAGAATCAAAAACACTATGATAGTTTAAAATTGTAAACTGTAAATATTCATGATTAATATTTAAAAAGTGGTTTAGTGGTAACAATTTTGTTTTAAAACATATTGTATATTAACTATTTAGATCGGAAATAAGCCACAATTAAATTGAAAAAAATAATTTTATTAACGTTTCGATGCCCAAATCGGGTGCTGTTGTCAAAATACAAAATATATTAATTAATTGTAAAAATGTCACAAAGAAATAGCTTCAGAACAACATATTGTATATGTGTAAATATTTAATATTTTACTTACATTTTTGAAAAAACTCTCAAAATAAACTTTGAAGAGATATTTATCTGATTTTGGTATATGTAAGTACTCTATATCATCCTCATCTCATAATGTGTTTTACTCCACAACAATCAGTTTCAATGTTTTTAGATACTATTATTCTTCGACTAGTACAGGAAATAAACATTTTGCAGGATTCTTGGGATTTTAAAGCTCTTTCTCGATCTTGTTTTGTAGAATAATTTTTTTGAGGATTGCATACATTCATAATAAGATGTTTCATGTTCTTGTATGTACTCTTGTTTTCTTCCTGTGCCATCCACACAGTAAAATCTACAAAAACAACATAACAGGTGATTACATGGGCAGTTATACTACTTATAGCTTACTTTGTATCTACTCTATTATCTAGTATTAGCAAATATTCAACATCAACCTTAATACTTAAAAAATAAATAATAATGTGGAAGTTTACTGTGGAAGTGGAGGTTTATTGTGGAAGTTTATGTGTACTTACCTAAAAGTTTTTGATTTGCAATTTTATCAACTGAAAAAGACTGTAACATAATCAGTTTTAAATTATGAAACAGTACAATATTATTTGTTTCAATATTTACATGTAAATAAAATACATAATAATCCTAACCACTTGTAAAAGTAAGGTTAAGATTTTTGAGTTGAGAGTTGAGAAAACGAACTGTCAAATTTAAAACCAAATTTTAAAATTCCCGCTAAAAGGAATCTGGCAACAGTGCCGTCGTTTGCTGGACATTTAGGCCCGGTACTTTATGTCTCCGTTAACAGCCGGTTAGTTAACCGGGGTTTAATCGGGACAGATATATATGCATAACATAGACATAAACGCAATTATACTTATTATTATATTCATAAATAATTATAATAATAATTATAATTGCTTTTATTACAACGCAAGAGGCCCTATGAGGTACTTTTCTGTCCCGATTAAACCCCGGTTAGCTAACCGAGGTTTAACCGGGACCGGGACATAAAGTACCGGCCCTTAATCTCTCCCAGGAAACGGAGGTACACAGAGTGCTAGCAAAGAGCAAAGCGGCGAAACCAAACAAGTTTGATTTCTCTGCTCGCACTCTTTGGTCTATGTCGTGAGACCGCTCCCGTCTGAAAAAATTTTTGATTCGGTTTCTTTGTCAATTCCTATTCAAAAATGTCCCCTTTAAACAAATCTGAAGAGCACCGGGCGCAATTTTTGGGCAGAAATTGTTTAAAGAATTTTATCTACTCTATGTCATATATTATTGTGTGACCAACTCCTATTTGGTCAAATTCGGGACACGGCTGAAAAAAATACCTGAAATCCGGGACTTTTCAATGAAAATCGGGCCATTTTTTTAATATAGAACTTTCAGAATATCATCATTTTATTTATTAAACATTTTTATGTTGACAATGATATTTTTAATGGGGTTAAGCCACAATAATTGATTGTAATGATAATGACGATAATTAAAATACAGAAACGAAAAAAAAGTTCACAGTTTGAGTTTTTGTAGAACTATAATACCAAATACCACGATATGCAGCGTTTTGGATGTGGTATTAATATTCTTCTTCTTCTTCTTCAGCCTTCAGAAATCCAACTTTGGATATAGGCCTCCCCCAATTCAATCCAGTGTTGTTTATTTTGCGCCACGTGTTTCCAGTTGTGTCCTTCAAATTTCTTTATGTCATCAGCCCATCTCATTTTTGGCCTTCCTTTGCTTCTTCTTCCTAACCACGGTCTCCATTGTTGTATTTCATGATTCCATCTTTTATCCTTTAGTCGGGCATTGTGCCCTGCGAAGCTCTATTTTAATTTGGCGGCATGTTCTCCTGCGTCTTTTACTTTGGTTTTGTTTCTAATCCATTTATTTGTTATTTTATCTATAAGCCTCACCCCGAGCATTGATATTAATATTACACTCTCGAAATTGTCGACTTTTTTTCGTCCTACCAATTCAGTTTGATATGAATTCTTAGAAGAATATTCAAAATTTCAAAATAGAATTTTACCAAAACATTGAAAATTCGGATGGCCCGGAAGCCTGGTCCGGGACGCCGGGACACGACTTCGTAATTCGGGCCATGTCCCTAATTTTTCGGGCTAGTTGGTCACACTAAACTATGTAAAAGGTTTTAGTTTGTAAAAACTATCATTATAGATAGCAGTGCGTGAAGGGTTTAAAGTGAGCGTGAAGTAACAATGTATTTTAAATGGGATTTACTTATTAGCATTGTTTTTGACACACTTTCATATAGTCAAATATCCTTAACTTTCGCGTTGTCATGGTGATGACATAATGAGCAATAAATTACAACAAAAATTTTGACAGTTTTGTGGTTTGAAGGAAATTAAAATTTTTAAATGTCAAAGTTCTAAAAATTGTAGAATAGAAATGAATTGCAGTGACGAAGAGTTACAGTTTTTTTATTTGTTTATCGTAGATAAAATATTGTATGAAACTGTACTTGTATAGGAATCCACAAAGAAACCGAATCAGAAATTTTTCCAGACGGGATCGGTCTCATTCCATGGACTATTTTGGTATTTTTACGAAAAATGAATCTCGGTAACCTGATAGCTGAAGTGTTTATGAAACAAGTATTATGATTCAAAGAAACCTGTTATGGGATCGAAAGATTCCCTAATTCCCTATTCAAAGGACGACGATGACTTTTTAAATTTATAACTTTATGCAATTTTATAATTAAATAAATATTATGTAACTTAATAATTATTATTAGTTCTACAGTGTGGCAAAACCAAATGGAATAAATTCATTATTTCGTAAACCGACGATTTTAAGAAAAAATCCGGAAACACGTCGATTTTTATTTTTAAATTATAATTTTTTGGCATTTACATACTAATGACCTCATCCATCTCGAAGCTGAAATAAAAAATATACATGCGGACCAATGTAAAAAAAGGTCATTTCATTGTTGTCTTCTTACCGGCGCGGCGTGAGAAATACAAAATAAGATTTACTATTTTATTTGGGCATAAGCCACAATTCGAGTTTGAAATCAAGTTTACTTGACGTTTCGACTTTCACTTCGGAAATCGTTATCAATATAAAAAAAACATTCATAAATTAAAAATTTAACTTTGTTTCTGGTGAAGCAACGCAGTTTGAACAAGCAGAATATTATAATTGTCACCAGAAAGTGAAAAAGGTAACGCACAACTTGAAAGAACCTATAGATTTCGAACTTCGTTTCTGGTGAAGCAACGCAGTTGGAACAAGCAGGTATATTATAACTGTGTCACCGGAAAGCGAAAATGGTAACAAACAACTTTGAAGAGCCTATAGTTTTCTAACTTCGTTTCTGGTGAAGCAACGGAGTTGAGACAAGCAGATATATTATAATTATGCCACCAAGCGAAAAAGGTAACGCACAACTTGGAAGAGCCTATAGTTTTCTAATCGTTTCTGGTGAAGCAACGGAGTTGGAACAAGCAGAAATATTGTAATTGTGTCACCGGAAATCGAAAAAGGTAACGCACAACTTGGAAGTACCTATCGTTTTTTAACTTCGTTTCTGGTGAAGCAACGGAGTTGGAACAAGCAGATATATTATAATTGGGTCACCGGAAAGCGAAAAAGGTAATGCACAACTTGGAAGAGCCTATAGTTTTCTAACTTCGTTTCCGGTGAAGCAACGGAGTTGGAACAAGTAGATATATTATAATTGTGCCAACGGAAAGCAAAAAAGGTAACGCACAACTTGGAAGAGCCTATAGTTTTCTAACTTCGTTTCTGGTGAAGCAACGTAGTTGGAACAAGCAGATATACTATAAGTGACAATAAGTGTGTCACCGGAAAGCGAAATAGGTAGTCCCTGAAAACTATAGGTTCTTCCAAGTTGTGCGTTACCTTTTTCGCTTACCGGTGACACAATTATAATATATCTGCTTGTTCCAACTCCGTTGCTTCACCAGAAACTAAGTTAGAAAACTATAGGTTCTTCCAAGTTGTGCGTTACCTTTTTTGCTTCTCGGTGACACAATTATAATATATCTGCTTGTTCCAACTCAGTTGCTTCACCAGAAGCAAAGTTAGAAAACTATAGGCTTTTCCAAGTTGTGAGTTACCTTTTTCGCTTTCCGGTGACACAATTATAATATATCTGCTTGTTCCAACTGCGTTGCTTCACCAGAAACGAAGCTAGAAATCTATAGGTTCTTTCAAGTTTTGCGTTACCTTTTTCGCTTTCCGGTGACAATTATAATATTATATCTGCTTTTTCCAACTGTGTTGCTTCACCAGAAACAAAAGTTAAATTTTTAATTTATGAATGTGTTTTTTGATATTTTCAACTCAGGCGCGCCAAAACCAACAAACCACTCGCAAACTCGTCCAAATACGTATTGCGAACCATCAAAGCTTTTGTTGAAAAACCGACAGAAGTTAGATTGTGGTGCGCCGTGTGCGTGCCATTTGTGCGCCACTTGAAAACACGTACTAATCTGACGAACATGCTGCGCGCGAGCGGCTCACACACCGAGCAGAGCGCATATGTATACCTGCCTTTACGATGAATTCTCTAACATTTTCCGCGAGTTAGGAAGTAATACGTTTTCAATGAGGAGTTTTTGAAAAAAAAAAAAAGAAAATAACTTTCAGTGGGAAAGAACTAAACTCTAGTCTCGCGTAACTACCAGCTCCCACTCTGGTTTAGCACTTCTTTGCTCTTTGCTCGTACTCTTTCTTCGCTCCACTCTGAACGTGCACTTTTTGCTATTTGCTCTTTGCTCGTCCACTCTGAACGTGCACTTTTTGCTCTTTGCTCTTTGCTCGTCCACTCTGAACGTACGCTTAGGAAGCATTTTCGGACTAAGTGAACTGGGTTAAATTGTCTTAAAATTATCTGAACAATCTTCTGTCTTCGTTTGTCGGTAGAGTTTCTGGACACCCTGTATACCTATGCTTGGATGACTGAATGCATGCTAAATAAATACCAGTTTAATGTACAGAAATTGATGTTTTACAAGCAATGCAAATAAGGTTATTGGAAATGATCATTCGAAAAGAATAAAGCAGTACAGAGATCAATACACCAGCAAAAGAGAAATAAAGGCAATGAATTAATAATATACTCACAGCCCCAAAAACTTCGCGTGCATCTCCCTTTCGTCAATATAATTCTCGAAGAACTTCAGGAATACATCAGCCCTTTTCTTGAATTCGAAAGTGATATCTTCCAAACTGGCGACGACAGCTGACCATCCCTGTTGTTGCAAATGTTGATCGTGGACGATATTTTCACAGACAGTCAACTGTTTCCGAGCTAATTCAACGAGTTGTTGTGCCAATTGAGCTCGTTTGGCAACGGTGCCGAATGTTACCGGCATATCACAGTGTTCTTGAACTTTGAGATCGACATCTGGAACAGATTTTTGTTTAATTGTATTTAACGAAATAATAAAAAATAAACAAAAACATTCCGATGTTTTGATATATAATTTTAACAGAGAAATAAAATTGGAATCCAAAATATGACAATGACAACTTACTGACAACATGCAAAACACAGCTTAACTGATATCGTCGTATAATTATCTCCATAAGCTCCTGCCTCTATTAAAAATGTGTCAACTCTGCGTGTTAACTTATACAGTTTCCAATATCATAAAACCGATGCTTAGTCCACTAGACAATTCCTATCTATACTTCGATTAAACGCACTGTATATTTATAAGGCTCTTGACCCCATAAGTGGAGCCATCGAGTTCTACTTTGCGCTAAGGTCTTCACCTCATTTCAAGACTTTCTTTGACCTCTTACCTCCTCCATGATTGATCTTCTCAAAGTTTGTATTGGGCGACAACTTTTTCTTTTTTCCTTGGGGATATCACGCTATGCAATACTGGAACATTTTTTTGAAGTGTGTGACCGATCCAACACTATTTTTAGACTTTTTCATTTTCTACTCTCTTTTGTTCGGTCAGGTGTTAGTCCAGAGAAATAAGGTTTTTGTCGAGACACTTGAGCAGCCAGGTTGCAAATGGGTTTTTTGGGTACTATATACCTAATACATTATAAATACAAAATCATCAGCATGCTCAACCCTGTTTGGAGGTTGGTCAATATACTACAAAGACAAAGATCCGAATATTCCAGTCAAATGTCATGTCTGTTTTACTCTACGGATGTGAAACCTGGAAAGTGACATAAATGCTTACAGACAAACTGCATATCTGTTAACAAACTCCTACGAAGAATTGTTCGTAAATATTTTCTGGCCTAACCGCATCAGAAACGAAGATTTGCTACATACGCCAGGGAAATAAGGCAAAAATATACCATGTTCGGGACACTTGAGCAGCCAGGTTGCAAATGGGTTTTTTAGGTACTATATACATAATACATTATAATAGCCTGATAAAATAAAAAAAAGTCAAAATGTAAATTCGTACAGGTTAAAACAAATTTTATATCAAAGTCTAGGTGGGTACAAAAGATATTTTCAAGAAAGTATCCAAATCTTACAAGGGGTCATTTTTCAAAAAAAAAAAATACTTTTTTAACTGCTGAGGTAATCTACTTATCGATGAAGGTCTATGGGATTTTTTTCTGCAAAGTTGAAGAAAAAATCTTTCACACAAGGCTTACTAAGTTAAATTTGACCTCATATTTATATAAATAATTGTATATAAAACTTTAAAAACAAATTTGCAAAAAAATATTTTTAGCGTTTTAAATAAGCACTATAAAATATCCTTTTTTACAGACTAAGTTGCACTATGTTACCAGTATTAAGCAAAAAAAAAAAATTGGTCAAAAAATATTTAATATTTTTTGAGATATTGAATTTGTTTATTAAATGTTACTATATTTTCAATTGCAAAAACGCGGTTGTTGCCAAAGAACTATTCACCTGCTTAACATCTCATTATTTTTATTTTTATGTATATTTTCGATAAATGTATTGATAAATTCAAATTTCAATTAAACTCCCCCCGAAAATGGCATTTGAAAATTATTCAAATTTGTTTATAAATTGTTTTTTTAGTAACGTCGCGGGGATTAAATATTTTGAAATGCCGTTTCGATAATTGGGTTCCTGGGAATTTTTTACTAATTATCAAAATTTTTTTGTCGTTTTTTCTTCTTCTTTTTTTTTCTTGGAGTTATATTACTACGGCCCCTTTTAGGGTTAAATTTTATTAAGAATCTCGAATCTCTGAGTTGTAGATTCTAGACCTAAAAATATTAAGATTTAACTAAAATCTTTTAAATAAAATGTGGCTACTTACTGAGTTACAGGGTGTTTTATTTAAATATTTAAAAATTATTTTTACCAAGTACTTTAAAACTATTTGACGTATCCTTATCATACTTGGCAGAAAGTGTAGCTATTATACACCCTACTAAATTGTGATTAATAAAGGTTTCTAGCTAGTGCCAGAGGCGTACGACAGGGGATAGTGAATGATTGACCCTTCCCAAATTCTACGCCACTGAGTGAATTACTATTTTAGCGAAATTTTTCGATTCTCCAATACTTTGTATGTAAATAACTTTATTGGTATCGATAAAGTCATCAGTTTGAGAGATATTGGAAGTTTAAAATTAATGAATGAATGAATCAAAATAACTAGGCCGTTTCATTTTTAACGTCCAATATCTCGAAAACTAATGACTTAATCGTTACCAGTAAAGAGTATATTATTTACATAGAAAGTGTTAGAGAATCGAAAAATTTCGCTAAAATAGTAATTCTCTCAGTGGCGTAGAATTTGGGAAGGGTCAACCATTAACTATCCCCTGTCGTATGCCTCTGGTAGTAGCTAGAAACTTTTGTTTATCACAATTTAGTAGACTGTATAGTACCCACACTATCTGCCAAGTATGATGAGGATACGTCAAATAGTTTGAAAGTACTTGGTAAAAATAATTTTTAAATTTTTAAATAAAGCACCCTGTAACTCAGTAAGTAGCCACATTTTATTTAAGTGATTTTAGACCAATCTTAATATTTTTAGGTCTAGAATCTACAACTTAGAGATTCGACATTCTTAATAAAACTTAACCCTAAAAGGGCCCGTTGTAATAGAACTACAAGAAAAAAAAAGAAGAGGAAAAAAAGACAATAAAATTTGTTAATTAGTGAAAAATTCCCATGAATCCAATTATCGAAACGGTATTTCAAAATGTTTAATCCCGCGACGTTATTAAAAAAACAAATTATAAACAAATTTGAATAATTTTCAAATGCCATTTTAGGGGGAAGTTTAATTTAAATTTGGATTTATCAATACATTTATCGAAAATATCCAAAAAAATAAAAATAATAAGATTTAATACAGGTGAATACTTCTTTGGCAACAACCGCGTTTTTGCAATTGAAAATAGAGTAACATTTAATAAACAAATTCAATATCTCAAAAAATATTAAATATTTTCGGACCAATTTTTTTTTGTTTAATACTGATAACATAGCACAACTTTTTCTGTAAAATAAGATATTTTATAGTGCTTATTTAAAACGCTAAAAATAATTTTTTGCAAATTTGTTTTTAAAGATTTATGTATAATTATTTAAATAAATAGGGGGTCAAATTTAATTTTGTAAGTGTTATGTGAAAAATTTGCCCTTCAACTTTGCAAAAAAACAATCCTATACACCTTCATTAGTAATTGATTGACCTCAGCAGTTAAAAAAGTAAGTTTTTTGCAGAAATGACCCCTTTTTAATTATTTAAACAATGATCCCCTTGTATGATTTGGATACTTTCTTGAAAATATCTTTTGTACCCACCTAAACTTTGATATAAAATTTGTTTCAACCTGTACGAATTTACATTTTGATTTACATGTAGTGTAATTTTATTTTACTAGACTATAAATACAAAAATACCCGTCACAGTTCGGAAGAGAATTTTAGTTATTAACAAATAAGGGTCAAAAATTGCAGTTTTTTCGTTTAAATCGCTACAGGTAAAAATAGGGTAATTAAATATCTTATTTAGAGTATTCAACTTTTAGTAGATAAGCAAAGGTTTAAAATGGCAGTCTTTTCATTTTGGTCCGATCATTTGTTGCTTCGCTAATTGTAAAATAAGACTAAAATTTCGAATATGACTAAAAAATTGCTATAACTTCTGCGAAAATGAACTTAAGTCTTTGATATTGCACGAAAAGTTGAGTCAACCAGTACATATAATGCACAAAAAATTTCAAGACGATTCGTCAATTAGTTTAAATTTTATTCAATTTGTTTATCCCAAAGACCTTTTTTTTGCAATGTTATTGTTCAGAAAATAATAATGATACAGCTATTCTGTGGAAACCACATGAAAGAAGAATACTTATATTTTCAAAGTGTTTAAAAAATCAATAAAAAGTCATTTTTATCATTCCGAAAACATTTTACAAAAGTTTTTCCGAAAACATTTTTGGCTTATAAACAATTGAATAGCTTTGTTAATATTGACTGTAGAGTAAATCTACTCTGGGATTTCAAAAGCTGGTATTTTTATACGAATTAAAAAAACTTTTCGCCTAGGTTAATTACGGTCAAAGTTAGCCGCTTTTATTATTTAATTCACAGCTCTTCTATATACATAAACTTCTCCTGTAATAATGTTAGTTATCACACTCCTCCGAAACGGCTTGACCGATTTTTATGAAATTTTACAGGTATATCCTGTAGGACTAAGAATAGGTTGTAATCTATTTTCATACCCGTAAGTTATAAGGGGGTTGCCCCCCTGACATTTTTTTAAATTTTTTTGGACAAAATTATCTACCTTAATTTTATATGATGTAGAATTAAAAAATACATACAACCCTTAATTTTCACTCTTCTATCACCAACCCCTATTGTTTAATAGCCATCTATATATTTACATCTATAAAATTCCCCTGTCATAGTGTTAGTTGACTCCTCCGAGACCGCTTGACCGATTTTTATGAAATTATATATGTATATTCGGTAGGTCTTTGAATCAGTCATAATCTATTTTTCATATCCCTGAGTGATAAGAGAGGTTCCCCCTAACATTTTGTAATGTTAGGTGGGGACATATGTACATAACGTGCTCTACAAGACTACGAGTACATACAAATTTAAAAAATTATGATCAAAATTCATCAACAAGCTCCGGAGATATTAATCGAAGCTATGTTTGAAGAATCAATTTTATTTTTTGAGTGCACGGATTTTAATAATTCCCTCCACCGATCACGAATCGATTTCGTTAGAACGTCATTTTTAAAGCTTTATTAACCACTCTGTTGAAGTTAAAAGTTTACTCAAACTTTTACACATAAACTATATACCTTTAACTTCAAAATCGCGCTAGTTAGGTTACTTAATTGTTATAAACAAAGTAGTTGTAAATTAAATAAAAAAGTGGCTAACTTTGACGTAATTAACCTAGGCGAAAAGTTTTTATTGAAAATTTGTGTAAAAATATCAGCTTTTCAAATCCCAAAGCAGATTTAGTCTACAGTCAATATTAACAAAGTTATTCAAATTGGTTATAAGCCAAAAATGACTCTACTTTAGTAAAATGTTTTCGGAATGATAAAAATGACTTTCTAATGAATTTTTTAAATACGTTGAAAATATAACTACATGTTCTTCTTTCATATGGTTTCCACAGAATTGCTATATCGTTATTATTTTCTGAACAATAACGTTACAAAAAAAGCTCTTTGTGATAAACAAATTGAATAAAATTTAAACTAATTGACGAATCGTCTTAAAATTTTTCGTGCATTATATGGACTGTTTGACTCAACCTTTCATGCAATATGAAAGTCTTAAGGTCATTTTGCAAAAATATAGCAATTTTTTTATTTTCGAAATTTTAGTCTTATTTTGCAATCGAAGCAACAAATGATCGGACCAAAATTCAGAATCTGCCATTTTAAAGCTTTGCTCATCTACTAAAAGAAGAATACTACAGATAAGATATTTATTTACCCTATTTTTACCTGTAGCGATTTAAACGAAAAAACTGCAATTTTTGACCGATATTTGTTAATAACTAAAATTCTCGTCCGAACTGTGACGGGCATTTTTGTATTTATAATGTGTTAGGTATATAGTGCCCAAAAATCCCATTTGCAACCTGGCTGCTCAAGTGTCCCGAACATGGTATATTTTTGCCTTATTTCCCTGGCGTATGTAGCAAATCTTCGTTTCTGATGCGGTTAGGCCAGAAAATACGAACAATTCTTCGTAGGAATTTGTTAACAGACATGCAGTTTGTCTGTAAGCATTTATGTCACTTTCCAGGTTTCACATCCGTAGAGTAAAGCAGACATGACATTTGACTGGAATATTCGGATCTTTGTCTTTGTAGTATATTGACCAACCTCCAAACAGGGTTGAGCATGCTGAATGCTTGTTGAAATTTTCGTAATCTCTTACGAACATCGTCTTCTCTACCTCTGCTTTTTGTCATGACACTTCCAAGATACGTAACATTTTCCACATTTTCAATCTGCATGTTGTTAAGCGAATGATTCGGTCTATGTCACTCGTCTTGACAAGTACCCCTTTAGTTTTTCTAGCAGGGAAGCCATGCTGCTTTTGAGTACTAATTGTAAAATCCATTAACATCGACATTGTGTCGCATTACAAAAGTATAATTTAATAAATAATTATGTAATTTTGAAGAATATATATCAACTAGTGGGCTAGTTTTTCAATTACTACACAGAATGTCACTGAAGATGATTTGATTAGATCGAGAACGTTCTGATGTTTTTCTATAATCCATTTGGATGACTTTTTTAAAGGTTTTTAATAAAATGTCCTCTAACTTTCTTTGCATTGGAGATTCTAGCTCTTATATTCGTTTGGACTAGATAGTGGTCCGAGTCTATGTTGAGCGGTCCGACTCCCCGCGTCTTGCACGTACGTCTGTTATGTCGCTGAAATGTCGTGCGTCGACCACTACGTGGTCGATTTGATTTACTGTATTCCCATAGGGCTTCTCCATGTTCCCTTATATTGATATCTTTATGCATAAAGTATGTGCTAGCAACGACCATGTTCATTGGAGCGGCTAGGTGTATCAGGCGAGTTCCGTTGTTGTTCGTTTTTTCATGTAAACTGTGGTTTCGAATAGTTGGCGCATATTGGCATATTCTCTCTACTTACCTATCGTTGCATTAAAATTTCCTATTAATAGCTTTACGTCATTTCTACGACAGCCTTGTCTAGGATAGCGAAAATTAAAACTATTTTAATACAAATTACACTCACCATCAAAATTAATCTCCCACCTTGTATTTCTTTCAATTTGCAGAAATTATCAATCATAGACCACGTTTTATGAATGATACGGTGAAAACTGCCTTTAAGGATAAGAAAACAATAAAAAATTTGAAAAAAAGTTGTTTATCAAGAGATGCTTAGCAAAAATCCAATGTTTAAAAAATCTTCTAAGAAAAGTCAAACAAAGATAATTTTGAAAATCATAGTCTAATTAAAAAAAATATATAAGTAATAATAAGTGTTGCCACCTCTGGCTCTTAGGATTTCTTGGAGACGGTTCGGCAACTCATTCATGATAACCTGGATATCCGATTGGCGGATATTGTGACACTCCTCTACCGCAATCGTCTCCGAATGATGTACGGGCTGGTATTCTTGCTCTTTCCCTTATTTTGAGTTTATCCCAAATGTGCTGAATTGGGTTAAGATCGGGACCGGGACTGCGTGCCGGCCATGGTAAAACTTGAATACCGATCTCATTAATAAACCAGAGCGCATCTGTAAAAATATTAGTACATTTGGACGTTGAGAGGTGACTCAAATTTTTTTGCAGAAATTGCTTAAAAATAACTTAAATAATAATATTTGAGTTATCCTCCCTCTCAAAAAGGTCCGGAACATTGTTTAAATAACTAAAATGTCAAAAAATGAAGGAAAAATTCGATTTTTTTCTTCGTTTTTTGATTATAACTTTAAAAGTATTCATTTCCGAGAAAATTTATACTGACATAAAAGTTGCGTAATTAAATTTCCTACAATATAGAATCGGTTAAAAATTAAAAAAATAGTCACCCTTTTTGCAAAATAGCAATAACTGCGAAAAAACCATACAAAAACAAGTATTCGCATTTTACGTTTTTCAACCATTTATGCTACACTTGGACCTTCATATTTCACCCAGAAAAACTTTATGATACAGTAAAACAATACTGTAAATTGCATTAAGATCGGTTTAATAGATTTTGCAAAATAAATTTTGCAATCCAGCTTTCGCAAAAAAAATTCATTTTTTTTTTATTTTGCAGGACTGAAAATAAAGCAGATAGCAAGTTGAATTTTTTTGCGTATAGAAGTGTATTGTAACTTTCATTTGCAATTTGCAAAATTAAAATCGATTGACTACCACGGCGTCAGGATTTTTTTTAAATAACCATTAATTATTCGTGCTACGCGCAGGACAGCGGATAGTTTGCTCTGATTGGGCATTCCAATTACCTTTGATAATTTTTTTTATTAACTCCATTGAGTACAACAATCTGCCCATTGGGCATTAAGCATTTGTTATGGTAAAAAATACAGACATGTAGAGAGTTACTCCAGTAAGTAACCTCTTTACAATTCTAAAACTAAAATTTTATCAGTCTGAATACACTTTGATTACATTCAGTTGGTCAAGTCAGACGGCAGTAGCCGTTTTAGTCTACGCACTTCAAAGACATCCCGCACACTTAACTGTCTGGCAAACGCATTATAGTCTAGCCGCTTAAAAGATGGAATGATCACGTGAACGGCACGCACTATTAAACGTTCCTCGCCCGATGTCACTACTTTTCCCACGTTTACACCGCTCAACAAAACCGAATTTTAAGCACTGTTTAACAAAATTTACCAGCGGAAATGCAAAACACAAATAATGACCGTATAAACAGTTCTTAGATCTTAGAAGGTCTGGCTTCGAAGATCTGTCAATGCTTTTCAACGGCTCTAGTATAGGATGCACTAACACTCGCTCACAGTATTTAACACTAAAACGTTGTATGGCTTCTTTCACGGATTCTAGGGGATGTCGTGTTGAATCACCTAGTTGGATACATAGTATGGCGCATTGACTATGGCACGCAGCACCTAGTTTTGAAATCTCTGTAAGATGTTTATATTGGAGACGCTAGCAGTGCCCCATAGCTGAATCCCATAAGTCAGCGTTTCCCAAACTTATTTTTCCGTGGCCCGGTTATTTTTGTGCTTATCCTTCGTGACCCACTATTTACATACTACATACTCACTACATACACTGGTGCACGAGGTGTGTGAGTGCGAGGTCCGAGGTGCGAGGTGCAAGGTCCGTGCTGCGTGGTGCGAGGTGCGAAGTACGAAGTTCGATGTGCTTGGTGCGCGGTCCGAGGTGCGGGGTGTGAGGTCCGAGGTACGGGGTGCGTGGTTTTAGGTACGGGATGTGATGTCCGAGGTGCGTGGTGCGATGGGCGAGGTGAGAGGTGCGTGATGCGATGTGCTTGGTGCGAGGTGCGGGGTGCGAGATGCGTGGTCCGAGATGCAAGGTGCGAGGGTCGAGGTGCGAGGTGCAATGTGCGATGTGCAAGGTGCGAGGTGCAGGAGGGCCCAGGTTGCGATGTGCAAGGTGCGATGTGCGTGTGAGTGTGTGTGTGTCACACTTATAAGTCGTAACAAAAGGAATTAGAAATTTTATCGCTTCTGCTAAAACTGGGTACTCCTGGCGGCGAGACAGTGAAAAATCTATCAGTGCCCTATCACACGATAGTTTAATTACTGACTCAATATCTAAATCCAGAAGTCCTCTTGAAGAAGATACAGAGAAACGGAAATCATGCATGACCGATGAAATACTCGAGCTTATGGATCAGAGAAAAAAGAACAAAGAAAATCTCAAAGAATATAAAAGAATAGATACCATCGTCAGAAGAAAGATAAGAGAAGCAAAAGAGAAACAAAAAACAGAACAATGTCAAGAAATAGAGGAGTATCAGAGTCGATATGACAATTTCAATGTCCATCGAAAGGTGAAGGAAATAGCTGGAAAGTTCCGAAAACGCAGCAGCGGAAAAATAACAGATGATGAAGGCAATCTTGCCATAACCAAAGAAGATAAAAAGAAAGTATGGGAAGAACACTTGGGGAAACTTTTCCACGACCTTAGAACAGGAAAAGAACCCACCATTGAAGATAATTCAGGTCCCGAAATCCTACCAGAAGAAGTAACCACAGTCATCAGACAAATGAAGGATGGAAAGGCACCGAGACTTGATGAAATACCTGCAGAACTGCTAAAGCTATTAGATGGAGCACAAATAAAAATAATAACTGAAATATTTAATGACATATACATGGCAGGAAAAATACCAGCAGAGTGGCTCAAATCTGAGTTTGTACCGTTGCCCAAAAAACCAGGAGCAAAAGTTTGTGAAGACTATAGGACCATAAGCCTAATGAGCCATCTTCTCAAGCTGTTTTTAAAAGTCATCCATAATAGAATTTACCGAAAATGCGAAGAACAAATTGCGCCCAATCAGTTTGGATTTGTGAACGCCGTTGGTACGAGGGAGGCTTTATTTAGTGTGCAGGTGTTGTTTCAGAAATGTAGAGATGTCAGCTGTGATGTTTTTGCATGCCTGATTGACTACAAAAAGGCTTTCGATAGAGTCCGACATGAACAAATGATGGAAGTGCTGAAGAGGACAGGGATTGACGGAAGAGACCTGAAAATAATAGCTAACCTGTATTGGAATCAATCAGCAGTGCTCCGAATAGATGGAGAATATACAGATTCAAAATCTTAAGGGGAGTGAGACAGGGATGCTTAATTTCACCGCTGATATTCAATCTGTACTCAGAGCACATTTTTGAAGAGGCTCTAAAAGATATTGTATGAAGGCATCTCAATAAATGGAGAGTAGCTCAGTAACCTGCGATATGCAGATAATACAATAGTGTTTTCCAATACCATAGAAGGGCTGCAGAACTTAATGAATAAAATAACTGAAACCAGTAGAACATATGGACTAGATATAAACACCAGCAAAACCAAGCTAATGATCATCAGCAAGCAAAACATAACTGGAGTAAATCTGTATGTGAACCAAATGAGAATTGAACGTGTCTCACAATACAACTATTTGGGCACTATAATCAATGAGTCGTGGGACAATACTCAAGAGATTAAATGTCGCATCGGAAAGGCAAAGAGTGCATTCTTGACTATGAGCTCTGTGTTCAAGAGCCACGACATCACTCTAAAAACAAAGATAAGGCTCCTTAAATGTTACGTGTACTGAGTGCTTTTATACGGAGTAGAAACGTGGACCTTGAAGGCGGAAACTCTATCGAAACTTCAAGCTTTTGAGCTATGGTTGTACAGAAGGATCCTGAAGATACCATGGACAGATAAAGTCACCAATGAAGAAGTACTACGGAGGATGAACACAACCGCAGATTTAGTCAACATCGTGAAGGGCCGTAAGCTGCAGTACTTAGGGCATATAATGAGAAATCAAGGCAGATACAAGCTACTCCAGTGCATTTTACAAGGTAAAATTGAAGGAAAAAGGGTTCCAGGACGAAGAAGAATATCCTGGCTTGCTAACCTGAGAGCATGGTATAGAAAGACCTCAACACAACTATTCCGTATAGCAACTAACAAAGTCATCATAGCCAGAATGATCGCCAACGTTCGGAACGGACAGGCACCCTAAGAAGAAGAAGAAGAAGTCCTCTCTCGGATTCTACGTCCATGCTTTGTTGCTGTGGCTGGGGGGAAAATATTTCTCCTGATTCGCCTCCAGTCCTAGTAGGTGTTCGTTGAAAGCCGCTGAAATCTCATCCGGCAATTAATTCACGTTATCATTTTTTTAGTTCTGTTAGCTTTGTAATTTCCTGTTTCCGCGCGACGGGTCTACAAATTAAGTTTTTTTGTTACAGCTTCCACCTTCTCTTGTACTTTAAATACAGTTAATTGCTACCTTGTAATGTTATATTTAGATTGTTCAAGAAGTCAAAAATACCACAAAGATAGGCTACCTTGATTAACCAATTGACATCATGAAAACTGTCTCTAAATTGAAATATTGCATCCCTAGCCGTTGGTGGATGTTGTTCTAAGAATAGTGAAATTTCTTCCACTAATTCAATAAGTCTTTTTAAAACATTCCCTTTTGATAGCCAACGCACTTCGCAGTGTAAAAGGTGTTCATGTTCACTTGAAGATCTGAAGCGGCGAGGCGACCCGGCATTTTGCTTTCGTGGCCCGGTACTGGGTCGCGACCCACCGTTTGGGAATCGATGCCATAAGTCCATATGGGCTTAAGGATGGACTTGTAGAGTAAAATTTTGTTATCCAAAGATAGTTTGGAATTGCGTCCAATGAGCCAATACATATTTCTCAATTTAAGTCCAAGCTGTTTTCGTTTAGTAAAAATATGTTTTTTCCAAGTTAGACGGCGGTCCAAGTACATGCCAAGATATTTAGCGTCCTCGGATTGAGGAATTAGACAATTATCAATATATACAGGTAGGCATGTTTCTCTGCGTAGCGTGAATGTTACATGCAATGATTTAGTTCCATTAGATTTGATGCGCCATACTTTCATCCATTGCTGAATTCTATTTAGGTTTGATTGAAGATTCCTTGATGCTGTTGTTGGATCTGTGTGGGATGCCAGGATAGCAGTGTCATCTGCATACGTTGCAACTGTAGTTGTACCAGATGTTGGAATGTCCGCTGTGTATAAAAGATATAGAATTGGGCCGAGACCGCTGCCTTGTGGGATGCCTGAGTGAATAGGATATATCTTAGTGTGCTCGTTACCGTGCTTCACAAGGAAGTGTCTATTTTCTATGTAGGATTTTAAGAGCTGGAGGTGAGGATATGGTAGGAGCTTCTTTAATTTTATTTGTAGCCCTATGTGCCATACCTTGTCAAAAGCCTGAGATATGTCAAGGAAAGCAGCAGAACAGTATCTTTTGGCGTTAAAATCCTTGTTTATTTGGTTGACTAGCCTATGCACTTGTTCTATGGTTCCGTGTTTGTTTTGTTCCGTATGTCCTGTATGGTTCCGTGTTTGTTGAATTGATGTTCTGGAATTATTTTATTTTCGTCTATTATCGTTTTCAATCTTTTTACGTGCATTTTTTCAAAGACTTTGCTAATCATAGGCAAAAGGCTTATAGGCCGGTATGAAGATGCATTTCCGGTCTTTTTCCGGGTTTAATGATCATTAGGATTTGTGCCACTTTCTATGAACTAGGGAAGTAGTTTAGGCGCAGAATTGCATTAAATATAAAGGTGATTAGTTTTATGCACTTATCCGAGACTTCTTTTAGAATCTTGCCAGAGATTAGGTCAAATCCAGGGTATGTATGAAGATTGTTATTATAAACGGTGAGTGGTCTGATGACAAATCAAAGCATGATTCAGCTTTACATTTTTTGGTATCGATGCCTTTTGTGATGCAGAAGTCAACGACATCAGGTATTTTGTTTAAATCAGACGACCAATAAGTTGGTTCGCCCGTAGAAATTTGTTGCAGGTTATTTTCTACCATTTCTTTAGCTAATTCTCTGCCTCTTGGTGTTGTTAGTCTAGAACCCCACATCGGATTTTTTGAATGATAATCACCACCTGCAATGAATTTGTTCCCTAGAGTGTTGAAATATTCTAGGAAATGTTCTTTTTTAACGACATGTTTAGGTGGGCAGTATAAGGCAGATATTGTTATTGGGCCGTGTGCTTCCTCAATTGTTAAGCTGGTTGCTTGCAGGTAGTCTTTGTTCTATTTTTCCATTTCGGAGTGTTTAATAGAATCACGTATAATCATGGCGCTTCCACCGTGAGCTCTATCGTCTGGGTGATTTGTATAATACAACTTATAGTTGGGAATCCGCATGTAGTGTTTTTCTGTAAAGTGTTGATTAAGTATGAATGTTTTGAGTTCTTTGGCCCGTTGATAAAGGCCATTTGCGTTCCAGACTACTATTTTATATTTTAGTTGTGAAGCCATTAAGCGATCTTATTGATGACAGTAGTAAGCAAATTGAGCATTGTGCCCATTTGCTCCATGAGTTTTTGCATCATTTCTTCCAGCTTGGCTAAGTTGTTATTAGGTTGGTTAGGTCCTGGTATTGTTCGGTTGTTATAGCTACACTGTGGTTGATTTTTGTTGACTATTTGAGCATAGGTTAAGTCAGGTTGTATTTGTTGAGTATTATTTGTTTGGATATGTGGTTGCATAATTATTTTCTCTCTTAGTGTAGGATATAGCTTCTGCTGTAGTTGAATGTGAACTTGGCATCCTCTATAGTTAGCCGGGTGGTCACCGTTACAATTAACACATTTTACTTTGTCATCACGTGATTTTCGAGGACAATCTTTTGTTTCGTGATTACCTGTACATTTTACGCATCTGTGTACTTTGCGGCAGTATGTTTTGGTGTGTCCGTAGTCTTGGCATCTTGTACACTGGGGAATTGTTCTTTTCGTACGAGGAGGTTCGCATTTGATGATATTGTTTCCTAATTTTTCTATTTTATAAACTTCTTTGTTGTTTTCCTTCGATACGATATCAATGAAAACCTTTGATAATGATTTCGATATTTTAATTTTTATTACATTTCGATATAAATAAATAAATTTGTTTATTGCAAAATAAATATCGCATCTTTTGAAATAACACTTTTTTTAGCAAAAACTTTCCTTATTCATATATTTTAACTTAGAGAATAAAAGTTTATTATTTTTAAACAATATTTCAAACAATAATAAAATTAGTTTGATTTTTGTGGAATTAAAATATTAAAATACAACAAAATATAGAGTAAGAAAATAATATATTAGATAAAGATTGGAAGAAATTTTGGTGGAAATCAACTTGTGTGAATCGAACACCGCTGTCCTGCGCGTAGGACCAAAAATTAATGTTTATTTAAAAAAATTCCTGACGCCGTGGTAATTAATCGATTTTAATTTTGCAAATTGCAAATGAAAGGTACAGTACACTTCTATAAGCGAAAAAAATCCAACTTGCTATCTGCTTTATTTTCAGTCCTGAAAAATTATGAATTTGAAATGAATTTTTTTTGCGAAAGCTGGATTTCAAAATTTATTTTGCAAAATCTATTAAACCGATCTCAATGAAATTTACAGTGTTGTTTTACTATATCATAAAGTTTTTCTGGGTAAAATATGAAGGTCCTAAGTGCGTAAATGGTTGAAAAACGTAAAATGCAAATACTTGTTTTTGTATGTTTTTTTTTCGCAATTATTGCTATTTTGCAGCAAGGGTGACTATTTTTTAAATTTTTAACCAATTCTGTATTGTAGGAAATTTAATTACGCAACTTTTATGTCAGTACAACTTTTCTCAGAAATGAATAGTTTTAAAGTTATAATCAAAAAAACCAATAAAAAAATCGAATTTTTCCTTCATATTTTGACATTTTGATTATTTAAACAATGTTCCGGACCATTTTGAGTCGGAGGATAACTCAAATATTATTATTTGAGTTATTTTCAAGCAATTTCTGCAAAAAAATTTGAGTCACCTCTCAACGTCCATCTCAAAACAGATGCGCCCTGGACTACAAGTAGTCCATGTGGTGAGACTGCTCCCGTCTAAAAAATATTTCTAATTCGGTTTCTCTGCGGATTCATATTCAAAAATATCCCCTTTAAACAAATCTGAAGGGTGCCGGACGGAATTGTTGGGCAGAAATTGTTTAAACAATTTTATTAAACAAATACATAAGATCACCTTTTATTGCTCCGAAAAATATATTTTTAGGTTTTTTTGGGTCATTCTAAACAAGAAAAGTATCTTGTGATTTTTCTAAAAAATTGACAGTTTTCGAGTTATAGGCGATTTATAATCTAAAAAATGCGAAAATACGCATTTTCGAGGCTTAAAAACTCATATTTAAACTAGTATTTTTAAGGGTGCCAATAACTTGGATTTAATATGCGTGTCCATCCGGTTTTTTGCCGGTGCGGCGCGCACTATTTTCAAAAATCTCCTATTTTCCTCCGAAAAATATTTTTTCTACATTCTTTGGGACATTCTAAATAAAATAAGTGTTTTGACATTTTTCTCAAAAGTTAATTTATAAGCGATTTAAAATCCGAAAAATTACAAAAAAAAACACATTTTCGCATTTTAAATCGCTTATAACTTTAAAACTAGTAACTTTTGAGAAAAATGTCCCAAAGAATCTAGAAAAAATATTTTTCGGAGGAAAATAGGAGATTTTTGAAATAGAGCGCGCCGCACCAGCCAAAAAATCGGATGGACATGTAGACCAGTCAGGATCTGTGAAAAAACGTCTATTTTTGGATGTGAGAGGTGGCATTCGGATTTTTGCAGATAAAGTTAGGTGACACCTTCAGTGATAATAACTGACTTATGCTCCTTCTCAAATATGCCAGAAACATTAATAAAAAATTAAAATATTTAAAAATTTCGAAAAACGTCGATTTTTTTCTGCTATCTTTGCTTATAACTTTAAAACGATTCGTTTTGGAACAAAGTCGTACAGAAATAAAATAAAGATAATTGAATTTTGTATGATATAAGGGGGCAAAATACGCCTGTTGTTATTCAATGTTTTTAACCACTTTGGTGGCACTTAGAACCTTAGTAATTCGCTTAGGAAATTCTTTGTAACATACTTAAACCGTGTACCAAATTTCATTAAAATCGACCTAATAGATTTTGCATAATAAATTTGCAATCTAAATGTTTTTAAAAAAGTTCAAATTTTTTAAAATCTTTCTGAACAAAAAGTAGACCATTTAGAAGTTGGCTAATTTTTTTACATATAAAGAGGTGCTCTACCTATCTAATACACTTTACAGAATTAAAATCGGATTATTTAAGGGGCCTCAGCAATGTTTTAAACTTATAAACAATTTTTTGGCTTATAAACAAATAGCTTTGTTTAATAATAAAAAAAAATAATTTTTAGCAATGCAAATAATTAAAACCGGTATAATTTGACTTAAACTTTTAAATGCTGTCAGCAGAATTGCTATTTTATTTTTTAATCAAAAGTTATTCGCGTTCAAAAATTTCAATTTTTCGATTTTTTGAAAGTTCCACTGCGTTTATCTCGAAAACTATGCATCCTACGAAAAACTTGTAAGAACATTTTTTGCTTAGAATTACCCAAGAAATACAAAAAAATGTTTTATTTTGCGAAAAATCGATGTTATGTAATTCCTCAAGTTCTTTGTTTATAACAATCTTATCGACATCCGGATCAACTGTTACTCAAAAAAATCGTGTTCTACGGGTAAAAAAATACATAAAAATCTTGGGTAAGTCCATCTAAATAAAGGAGCGCGTAGCACCCCCTCCTGGCCACAGCACTAATTTGTTAATAAGCCAAAAAATTGTTCAATTCTGTAAAGTGCATTACATAGGTGGAGTGCTTCTTTATATGTAAAAAAATTGACAAATCTTTGTATGTTCTAGTTTTTGTTGTGCAAGATTTTAAAAAATTTTAATTTTTTAAAAAAAGTTTAGATTGCAAAATTATTATTCAAAATCTAGTAAGTCAATTGTAATGAAATTTGGTGTACGGTTTTAGCACATTACAAAAATTTTCTAAGCGAATTAGGAAGATTCCAAGTGTAACCTAAGTGATGGAAAATCATTGAATAAGGACAGGCTTGTTTTGCCCCCTTATTTTATATTTATTGCTATTTTGCAGCAAGGGTGATAAATTAAGACATTTTTAACCAATCGCATCTGATAGAAAATTTAATTGTCTTTGTTTTATTCCTATACGACTTTGTTCCAAAATGAATCGTTTTAAAGTTATAAACAAAAAAAGTAGAAAAAAATCGATGTTATTCGAAATTTTTAAATATTTAAATTTTTTTATTAATGTTCCGGACATATTTGAGAAGGAGCATAAATCAATTATTATTAACGAAGTTATCACCTAACTTTATCCGCAAAAATCTGAATGCCACCTCTCACATCCACCTAAAAACAGATCCTTACTGGTCTAATGCATAATTAACAATTAAAAAACTACGGTCTAAATTGAAGTTAGACCCGATCACTCTTCGGAATCTTGAAAACGAATGTTTAAACTTTTTTCCAAGTTATTGGCACCCTTAAAAATACTAATTTAAATATGAGTTTTTAAGCCTCTAAAATGCGCATTTTCACATTTTTTAGATTTTAAATCGCCTATATCTCGAAAACTGTCAATTTTTGAGAAAAATCACAAGATACCTTTCTTGTTTACAATGACCCAAAAAAGCTAAAAATATATTTTTTGGAGCAATAAAAGGTGATCTTATGTATTTGTTTAAAAAAAATTTAAACAATTTCTGCCCAAAAATTCCTTCCGGCACCCTTCAGATTTGTTTAAAGGGGACATTTTTGAATATGAATCCGCAGAGAAACCGAATTAGAAATGTTTTTCAGACGGGAGCGGTCTCACCACATGGACTAAAGGTACTCACCGGTAAATCTTGTTGTACGGCAACGTATATTGACATGCATTAATTTAAAGTTTTCACAAATGAACGGTGCGAAAGGCATGACATGGTCTTGGAGAATATCTTCCACGTATATTTGAGCATTCACACTGCCTCTAGCGAATACAACAAAATCGGTACGAGCTTCGTAAGAGATACCTCCCAAAATCATTATTGACTCTCCTCGGTAAGCCACTGTTTCGGTTATAATACAGGTAAACAGAGTTAACAAAAACCCTCAAGGTCACTTGCATCTCATAAACGACCGTCTGTCATCTCTTCTCCTCACGGTTGCAGACAAATTGGTTTTACTGTACATGAAGCAAAAATTTCATTTTTACGCTTGTCAGCTGGACGAAAAGCCCTCAAATTTCCTTCTGTCGGTATTCTTCTAATGGTACAATAACATTTCTAACATGAATGGTAGTGCATCGATGTCGATATTAATGTCGATCTGGCCTGCGTTTGTATGAACCTGTCTCCTGAAATTGTCGGATAGCACCCGTACCGTATTTCAGCCCCTACATCCTTCGGAGAGCTCATAGTGCGGCAGATCCGTGCAGATATTATAAGAATTGCACATTTAGTGATACAAGCATATAATTTGGTCCACATATACTGCACATATAAGTATCCCGAATAAAGTACGTGCCTCCTAGTGGCGAGATACGGGTAACAATACATTGGCTTATAGGGCAGTCCTTACAGTAGGGATCCTGGCCTATACAGAAAAATGCAGGCGGGTGTGGGGTAATACTGCACTTTGGTTGCATTGGTGGTGTATTGGCTAAACGTGCAGGGCAGGGTATGGTGCTGATAGAAAAGGCATTCAGGCATCAAATATCCAAAAATCTTTTCAGGCCATAATAATGAAAAGACCTTCTCCAAACGCAATAAAAACTTATACTGACATGATGACATCTCCTGAGGTAAAATGTTCCGGAAGTAAAATGAGCCTCCGTTCGGATCTCCGGGTTAGGACTATCTCAGGGGGAACACCATTGCAGGTTAGAAAAATCAGGATAGGGTCTTGGAATCTTGGTAGTCTTACAGGTAAGAGTCTGGAGTTAGTGGATGCGCTCAAACGAAGAAGAGTTCAAATTGCTTGTATTCAAGAAACTAGGTGGAAAGGACAAAGGGCGAAAGAACTAGGTGATGGATATAAATTGTGGTATGAAGGGAGTAGTAATACTAGAAATGGAGTTGGTATAATTGCTGATAGTGAAATGAAAGATAACGTAGTAGAAGTTGTAAGAACGAGTGATAGAATGATGTCAGTGAAATTTGTAATTGATAAAGAGGTATTGAATGTTGTGTGTGTGTGTGTATGCTCCTCAAACAGGTCTGGGTGAGAATGAAAGAAGAGCTTTCTATGACCAATTAGGAGACGTACTGAGTGATATTCCAGCAGAGGAGAAAATTATAATAGGAGGTGATTTCAATGCACATGTGGGCCAAGCCAAGACAGGATATGAAACAATACATGAAGGATTAGGCTTTGGAACTAGAAATGAAGCTGGAGATGATATGCTAGAATTAGCAACAGCATTGGATATGGCGATTGTTAACACATTCTTTAAAAAGAGAGAAACTCAACTTATTACCTACAAAAGTGGACAACATCAATCCCAAATAGACTACTTCATGATAAGGAAAGAAGACATACGTGAATGCAAGGACTGCAAGGTAATAGTTAGTGAGACAGTAAGCCAACAACATCAGCTGCTTGTTCTGGACATCGAAGTAAAAAGCGAAATTAAACAAAAATATCGGAGAGTACCACAAAAAATCAAGTGGTGGATGCTAAAAAATGAGAAGGAAGGTCTATTCAGGGAAAAAATAGTAGAAAAAATATGTTGGAACATGAAAAGAAGCCCTAACACAATTTGGAGAAAAATGGCCAATATTATTAGAGAGACGGCTATTGAAATACTTGGGAAAACGTCAGGAAAGAAGTTTGAGGATAAAGAGACTTGGTGGTGGTCAAATGAAGTACAAGGAAAAATAAAAGAGAAGAGAAAATTATATAAAAAGTGGTAAGAAACCAGATCGGACATAGATCTTCAAAACTATATGGTCACCAAAAAGGAAGCGAAAGTAGCAGTAGCAAAAGCTAAAGCAGAAGCGTATTCAAACTTATACGATCAACTTGATACCAGGGAAGGCGAAGCAAAGATATATAAAATAGCCAAACAGAGAGCAAAGAAAGCAAGAGTTTTAATCAGATTAGATGTATCCGAGATGAAAATAATAAAATACTAATTCACGAAAAGGATGTCAAAAAGAGATGGAGAAAGTATTTTGACAGTTTATTAAATGAAGAATTTGACCGACAGCCTGTGGAGTTAACGGAGACAGTAACAGCAATGGTCACCAGAATAACAAACGAGGAAGTGGCTCAAGTGCTTCAAAAAATAAAGAAAGGAAAAGAAGTCGGACCAGATGATATTTCTGGAGAAGTATGGAGAGCATTGGGAAAAACAGGAATAAGTTGGCTAGCAGGTCTATTTAATAGAATTATGGAAGTTGGACAAATACCAGACGAATGGAGAAGCAGTATATTAGTACCTGTCTACAAAAACAAGTGAGACATACAACAATGCACAAACTACAGGGCTATAAAACTACTTAGCCACACCATGAAAATATGGGAGAGAGTAATTGATAGATGGATACGTGAAGAAACCGATATATCCGATAATCAATTTAGCTTTATGCAGGGCAGATCAACAACAGATGCAATTTTCATTGTAAGGCAACTGATGTAAAAATACAGGAATAAAGAGACCAACGCTCATATGGTATTCATTGATCTTGAGAAAGCATATGATAGAGTTCCTCGAGAGATTCTGTGGTGGGCACTCAATAAGAAAGGAGTCCCTCGCGAATATGTAAAGATTGTGAGAGATATGTATGAGGGAGTAACGACTAGTGTTAGAACAGGTGTGGGAGAGACTGATAAATTTCAGGTGAAAGTAGGATTACACCAAGGCTAGGTGTTTAGTCCTTATTTATTCTCTTTAGTTTTGGACCAGATAACAGCGAAACTACAGGGTAGTATTCCATGGTGCCTAATGTATGCTGATGATGTAGCGTTAATAAGAAATAGTGAAAGAGACTTAGAACAAAAACTGGAACAGTGGAGACAAGCTCTGGAGGAAAAAGGTTTAAAACTTAGTAGGACAAAAACAGAGTATTTGGAATGTTCATTTAAAGATGGAGTTACTACAAATAAAATGGTATCTTTGGATGGTGAAATAATTATGACAAGCAATAGTTTTAAGTAGCTAGGATCGGTATTACAGAGTAATGGAGAAATAGATGGAGATGCATGCAGTAGAATTAGGGCTGGATGGATGAAGTGGAAAGAAGCGAGTGGTGTGTTGTGTGACAGAAAACTTCCAATGAAGCTGAAGGGAAAATTCTATAAAACAGCCATAAGACCGGCTATGATGCACGGAACTGAATGTTGGGCAGTGAAAAAGAAAGAGGAACAACGAATGCATGTGGCGGAAATGAGAATGCTTAGATGGATGAGTGGAGTGACAAAGAAGGATAAAATTAGAAATGAGTATATTAGGGGAAGTCTAGGTGTGGCACCAATTGATGCCAAAATGAGAGAGCATAGGTTAAGATGGTTTGGTCATGTTCAACGTCGAGACTTTAATCACCCAATACGAAGAATAGCTGGAAGTGCAGATTCCTGGAAGGAGTAGGAGACGAAGACCAAAGAAGACCTGGGGGGAGGCGATAAGGCAGGACATGTTGGTAAAGGGGATTAACATTGATATGACCCAAGATAGAATTGTGTATAGAAATGCAATTAGGGAAGCCGACCCCGCATAGGGATAAGGCAAAGAGAATGATGATATACTGCACATATAAAGGTTCAAATTTAGATATGAGGCCATCTCAGATTTTGCCTTTTACAAAAATGGCGGTCATTCAAAATGGGCGTCTATACATATGTGACTAATAGCACGATATCTTTTGAATGAAAAGTCCGATTTCAACCAAATTTGGTACATAGGTTATTTTTGTGATTTACAAGATCGATGTCGTGAACTGGAAGAATCGGTTTACCAGAAGTTGTGTTTTTCCTGGTTTTTTATGTAAAACTATTTTATATTATGTAAATAATTTATTTTCAATTTTTTCACCCTATATATATACAGCCTGTCTACTTGAGTTGGAAACATATGGGAAACTTTTTTATTATTAATTTTACGAAAAAAAGTTATTCTTTATAAAAAGTTCTGCATGCCCCAAAACCTAAGATTCAATTATCAGATATCAAATTTTCTCAATATTATACGAGGTATGTCAAAAAATATGAATTTCGGCTAAGGGTAAAGTGCCTTTATTTCTCTCAATATCGAAAATTCTTATTATGAAAAGTTGTTTGGAAATAAAAACCTGCTCAAATATGTAATTACATGCTTCTAATTGGAAAAAAAATATTTTCCAAATTTTTCTCAAATTTATTGATACTTCGTTTTTATTCATTACACATACGATAACTCTTTTATTATTACTTTTACGAAAAAAAAGGTATTCTTTATAAAAATCTCTGTATGTCCTAAGACCGAAGATTCAACCAACAGATATGACATATTATTAATTTTATACGAGTTATGTCAAAAAATATGAATTTCACTCAAGAGTAAAGTACCTTTATTTTTCACAATATTGAAAACGGTTATTAAAAAAGTTGTTTAGAATTAAAAACTATGTGTCAATATGCAATTACATCCTTCTAATTGAAATACTGTGAAATATAAAGGTGCTATAATATTGAGCGAATTTCATATTTTTTGACACACCTCGTATAAAATTAATAAAAGTTGATATATCATGGTTGTGTCTTAGATTTTAGACCATGCAAAGTTTTTTATGAAGAATAACTTTTTTTCGTAAAATGAATAATAAACGAGTTATGATATTTGTAATAATTAAAAACGATGTTGGGTATCCATAAATTTGAGAAAAATATTTTTTTTTTCAATAAGAAGCATGTAATTGCATATTTCATCTTAGTTTTTAATTCCAAACAACTTTTTATCATAAGAATTTTCGATATTGAGAGAAATAAAGGTACTTTACCCTTAGCCGAAATTCATATTTTTTGACATACCTCGTATAATATTGAGAAAATTTGATATCTGATAATTGAATGTTAGGTTTTGGGGTATGCAGAACTTTTTATAAAGAATAACTTTTTTTCGTAAAATTAATAATAAAAAAGTTTCCCATATGTTTCCAACTCAAGTAGACACGCTGTATATATATAATATATATATATATATATATATATATATATATATATATATATATATATGTTCGGAAAGATTTCCGCGGTCAGGTAAATGAAAATTACTAAGTTCTCGGGAAGAACCGCGGTCAGGTAAATGAAAATTACTAAGTTCTCGGGAAGAACCGCGTTGAGAATTTATAACTCGAGGTTTCGGCACCCTTTTTGGAGCCATTATCAAGAGGGGTATGGTTCCGTTCGAGTTCGGGGTCTCAATCTGCCTACTCCCCTCACTCGTGACGTACCAGTAGTGTCTTGTTCTCTAGGAGAACGGTCAAGCGGCACTGAGGTCTCAATCTGCCTACTCCTCAGTGTCGAGTGACGACCTGTCTTCGCCTGTGTAGCTCCTTTTATACTCTCAGTGCGCGCGGGAACTGTATGCGCGGGAGAGGCCTGAGTGGGATCGACTGGCGTGGGGATTCGCCGAAGCAGCGGTCGCCATGTTGCCGGCAGTCTTTTGGCGTCATCGCGTGTGTTTAGGCTGTCAGGGCGTTTTTCAATTTCGATGGCTTCACGGATGATTCTCGATTTTAAGGAGCGGACAGGGGCGATGGTTTTTGCTTTCTCGAAATCTATTTGGTGACCTGTCTGAATATGATGTTGGGCAAGGGCTGAAGTAGTGTCGGAATGTTTTACAGATATGGAATGTTCGTAGATACGGTTTTGGATTCGTCGGTTTGTCTGTCATACATCATTTGACATACATAGGACAGACAAACCGACGAATCCAAAACCGTATCTACGAACATTCCATATCTGTAAAACATTCCGACACTACTTCAGCCCTTGCCCAACATCATATTCAGACAGGTCACCAAATAGATTTCGAGAAAGCAAAAACCATCGCCCCTGTCCGCTCCTTAAAATCGAGAATCATCCGTGAAGCCATCGAAATTGAAAAACGCCCTGACAGCCTAAACACACGCGATGACGCCAAAAGACTGCCGGCAACATGGCGACCGCTGCTTCGGCGAATCCCCACGCCAGTCGATCCCACTCAGGCCTCTCCCGCGCATACAGTTCCCGCGCGCACTGAGAGTATAAAAGGAGCTACACAGGCGAAGACAGGTCGTCACTCGACACTGAGGAGTAGGCAGATTGAGACCTCAGTGCCGCTTGACCGTTCTCCTAGAGAACAAGACACTACTGGTACGTCACGAGTGAGGGGAGTAGGCAGATTGAGACCCCGAACTCGAACGGAACCATACCCCTCTTGATAATGGCTCCAAAAAGGGTGCCGAAACGTCGAGTTATAAATTCTCAACGCGGTTCTTCCCGAGAACTTGGTAATTTTCATATATATATATATATATATATATATATATATATATATATATATATATATATATATATATATATATATATATATATATATATATATATATATAGAAGACATCATAAAGGAGTACGACCGTCAATTCCAATATAACAAAGGAGCACTCGTAAGTGTAGGGTTTTATCGGTCAAGTGGGTGAAAAAAGAGACAAAGAATTCAGCTACTTCATCTATTTATTGAAGACGTTTCGTCTACTGCTCAGTAGACATCATCAGTTCATCTACAAAAAGAGTGGTATAAGAAACAACATCCAAAAGAGAGGTAAAAAAGCACTAGCGTTACCTTAAAAAGACATGTAGCAAAAGAAAATGTTATATACTTTTACATTACGTTGGTTCATGGATAATGTTTTTTTTACTATGTACATCTTATCTTTTGCTACATGTCTTTTTAAGGTAACGCTAGTGCTTTTTTACCTCTCTTTTGGATGTTGTTTCTTATACCACTCTTTTTGTAGATGAACTGATGATGTCTACTGAGCAGTAGACGAAACGTCTTCAATAAATAGATGAAGTAGCTGAATTCTTTGTCTCTTTTTTCACCCACCTGACCGATAAAACCCTACACTTACGAGTGCTCCTTTGTTATATATATATATATATATATATATATATATATATATATATATATATATATATATATATACATCCCGCTATCATTATGTCATCTTTTCATGTTGCAGTCATTTGGCATCACTAAGAAATACTATCATTTTAGAATTTTAATTCGTGTATGTTTGTTGAGCGCATTTTTTAATGCCCTGTATCGTTCTCAGTTTTCTAAAATTTTGATTTTAAAAATTTAAATTATATACAAAAATTTTTACACTTCACAGCCATTTTGACTTCCACCACATAAAAATGTGTATTTGCGATCTATTTGCCGTCAATCGAGGTTGCCACGAGTTAAAAATATCGAGCGTTTGAGGCCAGGTAGAAAAGGTATATTAGAAACTATATAAAAGGTGGGTTCTTTACCTGTTCGGCTGGTAAGGGTCCAAATATTTTACGAGTTGAATTGTGTTTATTTTATTTCATCTGTTAAATTATAATTTTCTCATAACGACTTAAAATATTTGTTTGAAAAATTAATTTTGTGTCATTCCATTTCAAATCACTCAATTTTGGAGCAAAAAAAAAATTTGGACCTCCGATTTGTCTGAAAATTGGTATATAGCTTCTGCGGGACGTAAAAATAAGATATTTAAGGTCAAAAAATCTTCTTCTTCTTTTTTCTCAAAATGTTATTTTATTCGATTTTACAGTGATTTGGTGTTTATTTATACAAATTTCCATTTTCTCTCGTAAAGTATCAATGGAAAACATAATATTTTAATAGAAGGGACTCAAAAATGTCATTATATGGCATTATAACAAGTTACTTTGATTCAAAACAAGCTTTTGATCAAATTTTATAGTGTAAAAAACGTTAAAATACCGTTTTTTTTACATTTTTCTCCATTCCCAAAATGCATCATAATCGATTTGGCTGAAAATTTGCCCACAGATAGACAAAACATAGGACTTTAAGTGGTCATAAGGATTTGAATTATATTACAATACCCAAAAAGTTACATGCAATATTATAGTCAAAAATATAGGCGTCTACTGTAAGTAAAATTAACTCGAAAATATCGACCTCACGACAAAAATTGTTAAAAAGAAATTGTAATAATTGTAAATACGATTTATTTGGAACAATTTCAGTTCCTACCATTTTTGTCAAAAAGTTAAAAATAGCGGAGATATTGAGCCAAACAGGTTCTCCTTTAAAATCAAGATGGCGGCTAACGTAACGGAGGAATTCATTCGTGATTTTAAATTTAGGCTACTATTGACTCCCCTAAAGATCAGAAAAATAAATTTTTGTGCAGCTTGGCATTCAAGGTCAAATGCTATCCCGACTGGACTAATATATACTTTTGAGTATGATATTACTGCATGTAACTTTTTTGGTATTGTAATATAATTCAAATCCTTCTAACCACTTAAAGTCCTATCTTTTAGCTATCTGCGGGCAAATTTTTAGCCAAATCGATGATGATGTATTTTGGGAATGGAGGAAAATGTAAAAAAAACGGTATTTTAACGTTTTTTACACTATAAAATTTGATCAAAATCTTGTTTTGATTCAAAATAACTTGTTATAATGCCATATAATGACATTTTTGAGTCATTTCTATTAAAATATTATGTTTTTCATTGATACTTTACGACAGAAAATGCAAATTTGTTTAAATAAACACCAAATCACTGTAAAATCGCATAAAATAACATTTTGAGAAAAAAAGAAGAAGAAGATTTTTTGACCTTAAATATCTTCTTTTTACGTCCCGCAGAAGCTATATACCAATTTTCAGACAAATCGGAGATCCAAATTTTTTTGCCTGAGTGATTTGACATGGAATGTACCTTTTACATTTTCATTTAATTTACTTACGGTTTTTGTTCAGAATTTTGAAGAAACGCTTGGTTTGACATAAAATTTGGGACACGCATAGCTAATATGTTAAAGAAAAAAAGTGATATTGTGCCGATATGTGCTTTTGATCTGGAGGTGAGTTTCGTCCGTTATCGGGGATGAAAACAAATACGTTCAAATAAGTCCGGAATTGGATAAACTGACTAATTCTAAGCAACTTCTATTTTATAGAGTTTTTCACTAAGTCAATACTTTTAGAGATATTTGCGAGTGAATATGTTCATTTTTCAACAAAAAAAAACACGTTTTTAGACGGTTTTTCGCAAATAACTCAAAAAGTAGGTACCTACTTTATTGAAAAAAAAAATAGCAAATAGCAAATATAGCTTATAGAAAAGTGAAAAAATGGTATATGTGTCAGGTCTGTAGACCCAGTAGAAGCAGAGTTATTGCTAAACTTTGTTTTAAAACCAAGAGGAGTAGGTAAACTAACCCTAATAGCACACGACGTCCTCTGGACGTCGAAAATAGGTCCATTTTTGGTCCTAACGTCCATGGACTATAAATCGACGTCCTTTGGACGTCCGGCGTTGGACGTCCTTCGGTGGACTAAATATGTACGTCCTTCGGACGTCCGACGTTGGACGTCCTTCGGTGGACTAAATATGTACGTCCTTCGGACGTCCGATGTTGGACGTCCTTCGGGTGGAATAAATATGAACGTCCTTTGGACGTCCGTACTGGACGAAATACGGACGTTTGCTGATCGTCCATATTCGACATATTATACGAATTACGGGATAAAATAGCAAAATAATTCAATAAAATATTAACTTAATTATGTTAATAAAATAGTTTACATCGAAAAGATAATTATATTTAATTCAAAATTGCACAGTTTAATATTCTAAACATGTTTTTGTTTTTTTTTTTGTAAAGTGTGAAAATCTTAGTTGTAAATTATTTGTTACAATGTTTTATTATTCTAGTTACCAAGATGACATAAGTTTGCTAATTAATTCTAGTAAGCAAAAATATAATTTTTATCAATGTATCTGTACTAAAAATGAATCATAAGAGCATCTTTTTGAAGTTGAATATACGTGGCCGTGCCCAAAATAGGTCCAGTCTTAGTCCTAATGTCTATGGACTATAAATGGATGTCCTTTGGACGTACTTCGGGTGGAATAAATATGAATACGGTGGACTAAATATGTACGTCCTTCGGACTTCCGATGGTGGACGTCCGATGGTGGAATAAATACGAACGTCCTTTGGACGTCCGTACTGGACGAAATACGGACTTTTTGTGGACGTCTGAAAATCACCCCCACTACTTGGTTCCTCTGTTCACAAAACTATAACGATAGGCGATAGATTTTCGATTCACCCACCGATATCAGTTCGAAGTTGGAGAGTTGATCTCTCAGTCGTTGTCGTCGTTAGGGCTCCCGCGTAGAGTTTTATTCATTAACCACTGATTTTCATAATGTAAGAAATTATATTATATACGAATTAAAGTATAATATACTTATACATATACTATATATTACGTAAAACTATGAAGACGCTGTTTCACAACATAACACAGAGTCCGATCGCCTCATCGGGCCATTTAGAGCATCAATGCATAAGCCCATCCAATGGATTATTATGTGCCCCTTTGACATAGGCGCACAACATTTTAATCTACCACCCTGAGGATTCCTGCTCCTGGAGTTTTTCTGAAGTGCCGAAACAGTCTATGTTCCTGATTCCTCGATCAGATGAGGAGTTTTCGGAGCCATCAACCCCAGACAGCTACTGGAGCTCCACGTTGCAGCCAGTCACTTCTTGGTAAGTGAACGCCAAAGAGGAAGCATTCAGACTCTGCTGCTACCACCGTCTGGACATAGCCTATCGATCCCTGATGGCCTAGAGGACAAACTCACCGAGAATGATGGAAAAAACCACCAGCCAGGACAACTGGTATCCAAACATTGGTATTATTTACGTTTTTTATTACATTTACATATTTTTTCATGCTCTTTGATATATATTTCTTATTCTTTCTGGTATATTTTTCATACATTTTTCAATCTTATGGGTGTTTGGTAAAAAATAGGCCATAGCTTAACCTTGGATTACTGAGCTTAAAATAGGTCGATTTAAGCTAACTTACTTTAGTACGAAAGATGATAATAACCGAAATACAGGGTGTCAAATTTAAACTTTTATTTTATTCTTGATTATTTCCTGGGCAATACATTAATTTTGGTGTTGAATTTAGATTTCTTGTCCCAAAAAAACCCCGCTTACCAAATTTCGTGATATTATCCCATGCTTGTTAGGAAATATTCAAGAATAAATAAAATAAAAGTTTAAATTTGACACCTTGTATTTCGGTTATTATCAACTTTAGTACTAACGTAAGTTAACTTAAATCGACCTATTTTACCCTCCGAAATCTAAGGTTAATCTATGGCCTATTCTTTACCAAACACTCTGTATAAGTACATATTTGTATTCTAGCCAATCTTTTTGATTTTCTATAAAGTATAGACTTCCTTGAATTTTGAATTACAATTGTTAAAGGAAAGTTTCGCTACCGCGGTCGCCTTTTGTTCGTCTTAACTTATTACCTTTACCCATAACGGTTCTTTTGTCAAACAGATTGGGTTGGTTATTGTACCTAGTAAGCAAAAAGTATTTATCTCAGTATTTTATAATCTATTTATAATATTGAATTATCTAAAGACAGAAAACGAAGGCGGATGAAAAAAAATTAGACAAAAGTTGAATGATTATTATAATATTATAATATAATATTACACTATACAGTGAGCACGTAAAGGTCGGAATACATTCATTTTCTCGAGAATGGACTATTTTGGAAAAAAATCCTGAAACATGTCAATTTTTATTTTTAAATTACGACTTTTTGGCATATATATTATACTAGTGACGTCACCCATCTGGGCGTGATGACGTCATCGATGAATTTTTTAAATGAAAATAGGGATCGTATAATAGCTCATTTGAAAGAAGGTAATTCAATTCTCTATTCAGTAATATAAACATTAACATAATTATTTATACAGGGTGTCCAAAAAAATTTTTTTGAATTAATTTAATTGACAAAAAGAAGAATGTGCGTAATTTATTTAATTCAAAATACATTTTACTGCTATCAGAAGACAACAAAAAATGTTTATTTGGCAAATAAATATTGTTTTTTGCTTAAATTCAATATTAAAGCAGCCACCCACCAGCCTCGTGACAGTTTGAATATTTAATTTAAGCGAAAAGCCATGAATATTTTTCAAATAAACATTTTTTTGTTTTCTGAGAGCAGTAAAATGTATGTTGAATTAAATAAATTACATACATTCTTCTTTCCATGTCAATTAATTTAATCAAAAAAAAATTTTTGGACACCCTGTATAAATAATTATGTTAATGTTTATATTACTGAATAGAGAATTGAATTACCTTTCAAATAAGCTATCACACGACTCCTATTCTCATTTAAAAAAATCATCGATGACGTCATAACGCCCAGATGGGTGACGTCACTAGTATGATATATATGCCAAAAAGTCGTAATTTAAAAACAAAAATTGACCTGTTTCGGGATTTTTCTCCAAAATCCTCCATTCTCAAAAAAAAATGAATTTATTCCAACCTTTACGTTTTCTCTGTATAATAAGTATACATAGATAGAATATCTTCTTTTTAAGAAATTGTCCATTATCTCCAAATGAGCAAGGTGTCGATTTGAAATAATATGTATATGTATAATATACAGCCCATTACGCACCACCTTAAAAATTGAGCATTTTTGATGTCTCGAATTTCCTAAACCAGTTGTCCCATCTAAGTGATTTTTTTTATAATATTATAGCCTAGGCTATAGGTTACCTCCTTAAGCTTGTCATGCACGGGGAGCTATATACTGTAATATATATTATATCACATAGCTCTCTATAGTAATGAGTGAGCCTGCACACACGGAACCATTAGTTCCGTGTCTCCAGGCTCACTCATTACTATAGGGAGTGATATGATATAATATACATAATATATTACAGTATAGCTCCCCGTTCATGACAAGCTTAAGGAGGTAACCTTGTAGCCTAGGCTATAATATTATAAAAAAAATCACTGAGATTGGACAACAGGTTTAGGAAATTCGAGACATCAAAAATGCATCATTTTAAGGTGGTGCGTTAATTTCTTGGAGAAGTGTAATTGTAATTTAATGTAAATAATGTAATATCCAATAATTGTAATTTAATATAAGATGTAATATAAGTTCCTTAAAAAATGTATTTTTTATTTCCCACAATACATTCTCCACAGGTCTAAATATCGTCGCTAGACGTCCACCGAACGTCCTCTCAGGACGTTAGATAGACGTTCGGCAGCACGACATTGGACCAAACTGGGACGTCCTATGAAGGTCCAATTGACGTCCACCGAACGTCCCCTCGGACTTTAGGTGGACGTCCATTGGACGTTAGATGGACGTCCATTGGACGTTTGGCAACGAGGCATTTGGACCAAACTAGGACGTCCTGTTAAGGTCCAATTTACGTCCCCTAGGACGTCCGATTAAGGTCCAATTTACGTCCGATTAAGGTCCAATTTACGTCCAATTTACGTCCGATTAAGGTCCAATTTAGGTCCCCTCGGACGTTAGGTGGACGTCCATTGGACATTTGGCAATGTGGCTTTGGACCAAACTAGGACGTCCTGTTAAGGTCCAATTTACGTCCCCTAGGACGTCCGATTAAGGTCCAATTTACGTCCGATTAAAGTCCAATTTACGTCCCCTCGGACCTTAGATGGACGTCCGGTAGCGCGACATTTGGACCAAAATAGGACGTATAAAGGACGTTCCTCGGACGTAAACGGACGTCCTTAAAGTCCGTGAAGGACGTCCTATGGACGTCCATTGGACGTCCTTGTGCTATTAGGGTAAAAAGACAGATTCACACCCAAGAAAGTCACTAGAAATATCTTCAGATACATCTTCTTTTTTGGTTGATCATATCGGCCTTTGACGGTAATATTGACTAAAAATCTAAAAATAAAAGGAATAACGCAGAAAATGCAAAAATCGCTGATAAAATAAATAAACTAACCTATGAAATGCCAATAGTGTTAAAATTTTATAAATGTCATTATTGTCAAAATTTGATATGAGTAAAATTGCCTGAGGTTGTACCAATTACAAACAAGGTTTACGGCGCGGGAAATTTGAATTACTCCTCTTGGTTTAAAAACAGACTATAGTGAAAAATAAGCTCTTATATGTCAAATTCCAAATCGAATATTTTAACGTGAAATAAAAAAAATGAAACACTTTTCTGGGAAAACTTATTACAACTTTTTTAAAGTGTTTAAGAAAACGTTTATTTTTATTTTTTTAAAAAGTTTCTAGAAGCAAGAGTAAGCAAGTTACGCTCAAAATACAGTTGTTCCTTATTTTTTGGTTAAAAATATCGTAAAAATCTCCCTCTAATTAACAGCCCAAATGGAATTAATCGTTACCACTTCACAAGTAACTTTATGTATTGTTTGTGTTTGTAAGTTTCATCAGTTCAAAGTGCTTATTTGTGAAAAAATTTGGTTTTAAAGTAAATTTTAAATCATTAATTTTGAAAAAAAAAGACTTTTTTCAAAATAACTTAAAAATTATTAGTGATACCAAATATCTTAAAGTGTAAAAAATGTAGGTTTTGCTTTTTTTTATATTTGGGATTTTTTGATTTTCTGGAAGACAAAAAATGGTTAAGATATGGCTGTTTAAAATTTGCATATACATACTCGTGACTAGTGATTCGTTAGAGCCCTTTCAACAAAACCCCTTTCAAAAATAAGCATGTTTAACCAATGCAACTTACAGATCATATACAGGGTGTCCCCGAAAATAGTGCGTTCCTTAAAGGTATAGATAGAAAGCACAATGTAGAGCAAAAAATTCTTATAATATTTTCAGCCGTTTAAAACTTTTATAGAACAAAATTTGCTTAGAATTAGAATTAGTCAGTTTATCCACTCCCGGACTTATTTTGAACGTATGTTTTTTCACCCCCAAGAAGGGGTGAAAGTCACATCCAGGGCAAGAGAACATATCGGCATAATCTCATTTTTTTCTTTGGCATCTTAGCTACGTGTGTGCCAAATTTCATGTCAATCCAAGCGGTTCTTTAAAATCTGGAGGTTTTGCGATATTTTACCGTGAGTGAATGGAATGATTGCCGTTGTCACTTTTAGATAAGAAGTCATTATCACAATGACATAGTCAGGTTAACTGAATTATATAATTATTGTTTTTATTATTAAATGTGAAAACCTAGAATTATCCATGTCTGTCCGTCAATAAACACAACTCCTCTGTTAGTAGGACAGAAAGAATGACAAATAAGGTGTCAAATGAAAGCCTATAACCAAAATATGATATTTTATGTGAGAAGTTTGACCTCGGACTGGCTGTTCCAGAGTTGCAACCGAAAGTACTGTTTTAAATTCGTCGAAATAGTACAAACTATTATTCAACGCGACTAAGAAAGACCAGAACAAATACATACTTCCGGTTTCATGCCTGTCTGTTCGTCCATGTCTGTCGGTGAACAAAATTCATCCGTCATATCAACTGACAAAAAGTTACACGAAGAGTTCAAATATCGACTGCCGGTTCAACTTCCGGTCACCTTGGGTGAAAAATTAGAACTTACGATGTCCAATTGCTTGTTATAATTTTTTTATAAGTGTTCTACTCTATCTATTCTGACTTTTTCTATAACTTACTTAGATCACATATAATTTAATACAGTTTTGATGTCAGGGTCTTCAAAATTTATGTGGTGAGTTCCGGTATGTGATGAATGAAAAACGACTCTATAAACAGAAGAAAAAAGTGTTCTTTAAAGTGTTCTCAAGACCTAAGGCAATACATCGACTCACAAGAGCGTTGTCACAGTAGCAAAAATTCGAGTTGGGGTTCGAATTACTTTCTCATGCGGCTTAGTCTCCTGACTTGGCCCCCTCCGATTATTAAGTGTTCCCAAATCTGAAGAAATGACTCGTAAATAAAAAAATCAGCTGAGATAATTGAAGAAAAAAATAACTATTTTTCAGAGCTTTCAGAATCGTATTATGCGCACGGCATCGACATAAAAAATTTGTAAAACCGTTAAAATCGCTGTATTGAACATATTGAATAAAATTAAAGAATTTTCATGAAAACATGTTTTTCATGAAAATATGTCTACTTTTATAGGACGCACTTCAGCAGTTCACAAAAAAAGCTTACAGACTTTCTAATGCTTTATGCTAAGTAGCAAAAATAACAAAAATTTTATTACTCATGAAGAAGATCAAGCAGCTAAATTTAAAGTAAAATCATTAGATGGCATATAAATAGATATGGAATAATGGAATAGAAGTTGATATCCACTTCTGAACCCACCTCAGAAGAAGTGGACGAAATAGAGTAATTGGGAGTCCTTCAAAGGTCACCTGAGCACTCAGAACCTAGTACCAGTGCATGCAGCTGCGATAATATTAAAGAGAAATCCGACAAAAGAATTGAGAGGGAACTCTGGACCAAATATCAAAAACCAGTGTAACCTAACACTTCCAGCTTCATATTAATAATAGAAAATCACCGAAAGACAAATATGTAATGTAAAGAATTAATATCTCAATATTCCAGTCTACTAAACAATAACGACTGGAAAAACATTAAAGTCTTTATTCAAGTCGTATATTCAAAAAATAAGACAAGTAGAGTAATAAATGGATAATTAAAAATTGCGAGAAACAGTGCAAGAAAATTATTTAATAGACCCGAAGACAAAACAAAAATTAATGTGCTAAATAAAAGTATTGATTCGTTACTGCAGAACTAGAACTGTTATATGGAGCTATACTAGTCTGGATCGGTGTAAATTAAATGAGAAAGAAAATAATATAATAAACACACTTTAAGAGCAGATAGAGAAAATATATGGATTATCAGAAGGTTCAAACGGCAGAATTATCAACGATAAACAAGAAACAGTCAACGAGATAATGATTCTGGACCAACTGTTTTATTATAATTAGGGGTACGAAATTTTCGTTTTTACGAAATAGATGCGAATTTCGGCGAAATTTTGAACATAAATGCGATAAATGTGAAATATGGAGTTTTTGTTTATTTCCGCGAAATACCTGCAGGTGCCCAACTCGCCCGTAAATAAGTAGGTAGTTATGTAGTAAATAAGGCATGGAAAGATTTTACGGAAAGTTTTCTATTTTACATAATTTTTGAAAGGTTGTTTATTTTTCTAACACGTGTTGAAACAGAAGGAACTTTCATTGTTCATCATTAAATAGATAAAGATAAGATAAGGAATTGATATTTTTCAATGTTGATTCTTTGAGAAATATAAATAATCTGACTGTTGTTATCTGCATTTCGGTCTTTTGTATTGGTAAAAATCTAAGTAGGAATAAAAGTCGGCTAATTCTTATTTTCTAAACATATAAATTAGTCAAACAGGACAATCAGTGCTCATTCCGTCAATTTTTATTAAGAACATGGTCTATCAAAAAAGTTTTCATAGTAACATAAAGTTACTTAAAGTATCCCCTAAAATGGGACGCCCTAAAACAATTTTGAGTGATCGAGTCAAAGAATTTGCAACAGATGACCTATATCTGTGTGACACAAGACACAATTGCTACACAGTGCAGTTTTCCGTCATTTGCTAAAGCAGCATTACAGAGCATTTGGAGTCCAACGAACAGCGTAGACGCAGAACGATTCTTCAGCACATATAATATTGTAGTGACAGATCGAAGAACAGCTCTTAAAGAGTCGAATGTCGAAATTACAACGATGCTAGCTTTTACTTAATGTTTTCTGTTGTTTTACTCGTAGTTAAAAATAAATGCGAAATTTTGTAATTATAAAAAAGTAAATGCGAAATTCATGTTTTTGTTTGCGAAAATTCCGTACCCCTAATTATAATTAGTTATAAAATAGCTTCAATGGGGAAAAGCTGTAAGCTTAGACCAAACACCAGTAGGGGGCATCCAATTAATTGAGGAAAAAAATTAAATGTATAACAATATTCACTTCATTTACTGAAAAGGCATTGTCCCGCAAGAATGGTTGAAATCACAATTAATAGCCCTACAAAAAGACAAGCGCTTAAAACTGATAAGACCATTGAACAATAAGCATGTAAGCTACCTTTTAAACACATTCTCAAAAATAATCCATAACACAAGGATTGTTAGGAAATTCTTTTATAGACTTCAGGCAACAAATCCTCCTGATCATGTTTAACCCTTAACTACAGAAATCCGGTATTTTTTACCGGCGGGCATTCCCAAAATGTGGATTTCATGGTAACCTCACCACTTACAAGTTCATGTGTCTCTGTACGTCTCGGGTAGTTTGTATAACAATGCTAGTCAAAGCGTGTAGTGTGTATTGTCAATATTTTCTTTTCTAGCACACATCAAAAATCTTAACCGGTAAAAATTACCGGATGTCTGTGTTAAGTAAGTATTTTTATGTGGGTACCATATTTGTAAATCTGAAATGTTTATATTATTTTTTGGAGTTTGAAGTAAAAAAGTAAAGAAATGGACTGTGGAAGTCATCCTGGACCTTCAATGAAGGTTAAATTTGACGATAAAAATTTTGAGGCCACTTTGCAAAAATGGAATTGCCATTTAATTTTGTGATAATTTTACCCCTTGTCGATTTTTTCTCATCGATGTAAAAATTTTTGTAAATGCTATTTTATGTTTCCTTTGTGATTCTATGTTACGTTTATTTGTTAAAAAAAAGTCTAAATTTTTTTCATAGCATTTATGGCCGTTTGTTTCAATAGACCAAAAATGTTACCAAAATTCTGGTTTAATGGATTATTCTTCAAAAATCTTGTATTATATTATTAAAATCACTCATTTTACCATTTTTCCCATATCTAGAGTTCCATAAAAACTCATAATCCAAAATTTTTTTGTTTTTTATTATTAACTTTATATTTTGACTCTATTTTATAATGACCGGTAAAAAATACCGGGGATCTGTAATTACGTGCTAATATTGGGATGTCTGTAGTTAAGGGTTAAAAAACGTACGGAATGTACTAAATAAAAAAATATATTTATCATTTAAAAATATATACCCTTATACTATAACATAATTCTAACGTTGAATATATAATGCTTTCCTGTGGAGTATACAAAGGATGGTCCTGTTTTTCCCGCACGCTGCCTTGTTTAGTCTTCTTTGTCGTTTAATTCGTTAAATTCTATCCTCTTATGTCACGGCTTCAGGAAGCAGTGGATATATGCAGTGAACGGGAGGCCTATGTCGAACAGTGAACGAACGGAGCCTTTTCGCGTTTATCATGTAGAGAAGTCACTTGTCAAAAACTGGACATATGTAATCGTATTCAATTTGTTAAATACTGTCACATAATATGTCATACACCTCTGTGCGTTAATCCATTTTATTTCTACAATTTTAAGGTGCTATTACATGCCGCCATTTTGATTTGTCTACAGCCGCATTCTGCCCGTTAAATCCCATCGTTTGAGGCGCTGTACGTCACGATTGGATCAATTGTAGCGAAGCTGCATGACTAAGGCCCTTTTAACATGTTGCTGTATTTGATTTTTCTGTGCCATTTTATATTATTTGTCAAATACTATTATTTGAGGTGCTGAACATCACGATTGGACCAATAGGACCGTAGATACAAGACTAAGGCCCTTTTGACATGCTGCTGTATTTGATTTTTCTATGTCATTGTATTCTATTTGACAAATCCAGTTATTTGAGGTGCTGTACTCCACGATTGGACCAATAGGAGCGAAGATACGTAAATAAGGCCCTTTTGGCATGTTGCTGTAATTGATTATTCTGTGTCATTGTATTCTGTTCGTTTAACCCTATCATTTGAGTTGCTGTATGTCACGATTGGACCAATAGGACCGAAGATACATAACAAAGGCCCTTTTGACTTGTTGCTGTATTTGATTTGTTTGTGTCAAATTTGATTCTATTTATGAAGTCCTATTATTTAAGATGCTGTACGTCACGATTGGACTAATAGGACCGAAGATACGCTACTAAGGCCCTTTTGACATGCTGTTGTATTTGATTTCTATGATGTTGTATTTCTATGTCATTGTATTCTGTTTGTCAAATCCTATCATTTGAGGTGCTATACATCACGATTGGACTAACAGGACCGAAGATACATAACTAAGGCCTTTTTGACATGCTGCTGTGTTTTGATTTTTCTGTGTCATTGTCTTCTATGATGCCTAAGGCATGTCTATGATATGCCTTATTTTTAAACAAAACAAGTAATTGGACTTCGTAAGTCCTAGGTTTTCACCCAAAGTAATCGAAAGTAGAACTGGAAGACGATATTTGAATTTTACGTGAAACTTTGCGTGGATTGATATACGAATTTACTAATTTTGAGTCATTTTTACTAAACTTTGACATTTGTCACCTCATTTGTAATTCTACCCGGTATAATGGCGGAGGAGTTATATTGGCGGTCGTACGAACCGACAGAAAGATTGCCTAGGTCAAATATCTCACCTTTAGTACCATCCTTGGATTATAAGCTTTCATTTGACACCTCATTTATCACTCTAGCTGGTATAATGATGGAGGAGTTATATTCGCGGTCGTACGAACCGACGGAAAGACAGCCTAGGTCAAATATCTCACCTTTAGTACCATCCTTGGATTATAAGCTTTCATTTGACACCTCATTTGTCATTCTACCTGGTATAATGATCGAGGAGTTATATTCGCGGTCGGACAGACCGACGGACAGACCGCCAAGGTCAATATCTCACCTTTAGTACCATCCTTGGATTATTAGCTTTCATTTGACACCTCATTTGTCATTCTACCTGGTATAATGACGGAGGAGTTATATTCCCGGTCGTACGGACCGACGGAAGGACAGCCTGGGTCAAATATTTCACCTTTAGTACCATCGTTGGATTATAATCTTTTATTTGACACCTCATTTATCATTCAAGCTGGTATAATAATGGAGGAGTTATATTCGCGGTCGGAGGGGCCGACGCACAGACCGCCTAAGTCAAATATGTCACCTTTAGTACCATCCTTGGATTATAAGCTTTCATTTGACACCTCATTTGTAATTCTACCTGGTATAATGATCGAGGAGTTATATTCGCGGTCGGACAGACCGACGGACAGACCGCCAAGGTCAAATATCTCACCTTTAGTACCATCCTTGGATTATCAGCTTTCATTTGACACCTCATTTGTCATTCTACCTGGTATAATGATCGAGGAGTTATATTCGCGGTCGGACAGACCGCCAAGGTCAAATATCTCACCTTTAGTACCATCCTTGGATTATCAGCTTTCATTTGACACCTGATTTGTCATTCTACCTGGTATAATGACGGAGGAGTTATATTCCCGGTCGTACGGACCGACGGACAGACCGCCTAGGTCAAATATCACACCTTTAGTACCATCCTTGGATTATCAGCTTTCATTTGACACCTCATTTGTCATTCTACCTGGTATAATGACAAAGAAGTTATATTCGCGGTCGTACGGACCGAAGGAAAGACAGCCTAGGTCAAATATCTCACCTTTAGTACCATCCTTGGATCATAAGCTTTCATCTGACACCTCATTTATCATTCAAGCTGGTATAATAATGGAGGAGTTATATTCGCGGTCGTACGAACCGACGGAAAGACAGCCTAGGTCAAATATCTCACCTTTAGTACCATCCTTGGATTATAAGCTTTCACTTGACACCTCATTTGTCATTCTACCTGGTATAATGATCGAGGAGTTATATTCGCAGTCGGACAGACCGACGGACAGACAGCCAAGGTCAAATATCTCACCTTTAGTACCATCCTTGGATTATAAGCTTTCACTTGACACCTCATTTGTCATTCTACCTGGTATAATGATCGAGGAGTTATATTCGCGGTCGGACAGACCGACGGACAGACAGCCAAGGTCAAATATCTCACCTTTAGTACCATCCTTGGATTATAATCTTTTATTTGACACCTCATTTATCATTCAAGCTGGTAGTTATATTCGCGGTCGGAGGGGCCGACGCACAGACCGCCCAAGTCAAATATGTCAACTTTAGTACCATCCTTGGATTATAAGCTTTCATTTGACACCTCATTTGTCATTCTACCTGGTATAATGACGGAGGAGTTATATTCGCGGTCGTACGGACCGACGGAAAGACAGCCTAGGTCAAATATCTCACCTTTAGTACCATCCTTGGATTATAAGCTTTCATTTGACACCTCATTTGTCATTCTACCTGGTATAATGACGGAGAAGTTATATTCGCGGTCGTACGGACCGACGGAAAGACAGCCTAGGTCAAATATCTCACCTTTAGTACCATCCTTGGATTATAAGCATTTATTTGACACCTCATTTATCATTCAAGCTTGTATAATAATGGAGGAGTTATATTCGCGGTCGGAGGGACCGACGCACAGACCGCATAAGTCAAATATGTCAACTTTAGTACCATCCTTGGATTATAAGCTTTCATTTTACACCTTATCTGTCATTCTACCTGGTATAATGACGAAGGAGTTATATTCGCGGTCGTACGGACCGACGGAAAGACAGCCTAGGTCAAATATCTCACCTTTAGTACCATCCTTGGATTATAAGCTTTCATTTGACACCTCATTTGTCATTCTACCTGGTATAATGATGGAGGAATTATATTCGCGGTCGGACAGACAGACAAACAGACCGCCAAGGTCAAATATCTCACCTTTAGTACCATCCTTGGATTATCAGCTTTCAGTTGACACCTCATTTGTCATTCTAGCTGGTATGTTGACGGAGGAGTTGTGATTACAGACAGACGGACGTGGATAATACAAAGTTTTCACATTTTTTCAAAATTGGGTGAAAACAACATGATGCCAGAATGATTTGTTGATGAAAATAATATATACATTCTCAAATTGCCTATTTTTCGCTGTGGATAATATTATATTCAACAGTGATGCCAAATTTCTGATGCCAAAATGATTGATAATGAAAGTGGGATATACGTTTTCATGTATATAGCGGCAGCGACAAAACGGTAAAACACTGAACTAAATGTATATAATATTTTCACTGTACCATCATTTTGGACTCAAACATTTTATGGAATAAACTTATATAACTTAGTAAGGGATAAACAAAGAAAGCTGAAATATTAAAGTAACATCAAGAAATCAAATCTCTAACTACCGAGTTGATTAGACTTCTGGTAACAAGTGCAGAAAAAAAGTTATTAAGGTAGTGTAAAGTGGCATCGATATACAGATGCCACTTTGCAAGACGATGCCAAATCGATGGTAAATGCATAATGTATCGATGCCAAATTGATAGTAGGATGTGTATATATATATATATATATATATATATATATATATATATATATATATATATATATATATATATATATATATATATATATATATATATATAAACGTTCAATATTGGGTTTGCAGCAATAGGCTGCAAACCCAATATTGAACGTTTACTTCCTTACGTTGTCAGCAAATACTTTTGGTTCATTATATATATATATATATATATATATATATATATTGATACATGCATCCATGTGACTTCCAAAGTAGATTCTCGTAATACGTTGTTACTTCATATATACCGTTATGACTTCCGATTTCGGAAGTCACAACGTTTTGCCTATATTTTTACGAATTTGGCTACTAGATGGTATCAGAAGGCTTATATTAAAAATTTCGCTGGAAGTCATATCGTATCTAACATACTCATAAGATCAGATTTTAGTTCGACGGTATATCACCAGCGCTAGTGTCGCTCCCGTGCTACTATACAGGTTATGTACACAACGCGTAGCGTCTTCCGTATACCACACCGCTCGGTGTGACTTCCGTTTTTTGGCAACCCTGTGTAACGGTTTCCAGACATTTATCTGTTGTAGATTCGCGGTCCTAATCGTACTTAGTGTTTTGTGTGCCTTTTATTTTTAAACATGAATAATAGCAGATCTGCTTTACTTTTAAAGTTAGCCTTAAATGAAGGTACAATAAGTGATTATATATCTCTATAATTATACAGGGTGTCCCGAAAAGATTGGTCATAAATTATACCACTGATTCTGGGGTCAAAAATAGGTTGATTAAACCTCACTTACCTATATACAATAGTGCACACAAAAAAAGTTACAGCCCTTTGAAGTTACAAAATGAAAATCGATTTTTTTTAATATATCGAAAAGTCCTAGAGCTTTTTTATTGAAAATGGACATGAGGAATCCTTATCATAGCAACATCTTAAAAAAAAAGTATAGTAAAATTTGTGTACCCCATAAAAATTTTATGGGGGTTTTGTTCCCTTAAACCCACCCAAACTTTTATGTACGTTCCAATTAAATTATTATTGTGGCACCATTAGTTAAACACAATATTTCTAAAACTTTTTTGCCTCTTAATACTTTTTTGATAAGCCAGTGTTTATCGAGATATTTTGAATATTTGTCGAATCCACCACCTATTTGTATATGGTTAAGTATGATTATAGACATCTGTTAATAATCTGAAAATTTATTTATAACTTAAATTTTTTGGTATATTTTGAAAAAGAAGCCACATCTCGATAAAAGTTGACTTACCAAAAAAAGACTAAGAGACAAAAAAGTTTTAAAAACACTGTGTTTAACTAATGGTACCACAATGATAGTTTAATTGGAACGTACACAAACATTTGGAGGGTTTAAAGGAACAAAACCCCCATAAATTTTTTATGTAAATATAGTAAAAAAGTAGTTGCATCTCGATAAAACTTGCTTATCGAAAAAATACTAAGAGGCAAAAAAGTTTTAAAAACGTTGTGTTCAACTAATGGTACCACAATAATGAATTAATTGGAACGTACACAAAAGTTTGGGGGGGTTCAAGGGAACAAAATCCCCATAAATTTTTTATGGGGTGGACAAATTTCACTATAATTTGGTTTTAAGGTGGGCCTGTCATAATAATGATACATGCCCGTTTTCAATAAAAAATCTTTGAGAGTTTTCGATATATTGAAAAAAATCGATTTTCATTTTGTAACTTCAAAGAGCTGTAACTTTTTTTATGAGCACATTTGTACTAAGGTAAGTTAGGTTCAACCGAACTATTTTTGACCCCAAAATGTGTGGTATAATTTATGACCATTCTTTTCGGGACACCCTGTATATTTTCTGTACTTATTTTCATCTATAATATTTACTTACCTATTTACTTATATAAATTCATTTTTCTCGTGTTTTTGTTTACTTCCTTTTTTACAATGAACTTCTAATTTAATCTACACTCACCGGCACGAAAAACGGGCACCCCAAAAAAATGGGTAATTTTTGATGTCTCGTATCTCCCAAACCTTTGGTCCGATTTAAGTAATTTTTTTAATATGTTATAGCCTTATTATTTAACAATATAACTATGATAACATTGTTGATAGACAGGTAAATTTTCATTGTATACCGGGTGTACCAATCAAACTGGGTTTTTTTTCTCAATTTTCACAACACCCTGTGGAATATTCTAGCCTTTATAAAATATTTAAATTAAAGCCTAACTATAGCTCCAGGTTTTGTTAACATTCTGTTTTTTTATTCATTCGCTTACGTTGGATAATAAAAAAGTTAAGGACTTTAACAACTAGCCATGTTCTTTATCGATACAGGTGTTTCTAAATATAAGTGCGACAAACTTTAAGGGGTAATTTCTGCATGAAAAAATAATGACCGTTTGGCAAAATAATTTTATATTTGCAAGCATTTGCAGACATAGCTTTATCAAGTAAACGATCATTATTTTTTACCCCTTAAAATTTGTCGCACTTATTTAGAAACACCATGTATTGATAAAGAACATGTTTAGTTGTTAAAGTCCCTAACTTTTTTATTATCCAACATAAGCGAATGAATAACAAACAGAACATTAAGAAAACCTGGGGCTATATATATATAGTGACTGTACACCCCGATATGGGGCTAAGTCGCGTAAGCTTTCTAGATCCTATTTCTTAGGGAGGATCAGCCCCTTTTGCTTATGTTATCTTCTTAACGATTTCTCTCCATTTTTTCCTATCTCTAGTTTTTCCCCGCCATTCTCTGACTCCTGCGTTTTTTAAGTCTTCTTCAACTTCTTGCAACCACTTTGATCTTGGTCTTCCTCTTTTCTTTCTTCCTCCTGGATTCCATTCTATCATAGCATATGTCACTGCTTCATCTCCTGCCCGCCAGATGTGACCTAACCATCTAACTCTGCATTGCTTTATTTTGGTCACGATATCTTATTTTAGTACTTTCTTAATCTCTGCATTTGTTCGGCTTCGATATTCATTTTGCTCTGTTCTGATTGGTCCCAGTATGGTTCTCATGATCTTTCTCTCCACTATTCTTAAGTTTTCTTCATCTTTTTTAGTCATCGTCATTGTTTCTGCTGCGTATAATAATATTGGTCTAATTATGGTGTTATACATTCTCATCTTGGTTTTAATAGACAGTATTTTGCTTTTAAGTAGTGTTTTATTTGCAAAATAAGCTTTATTCGCTGCCAATATTTTTTCTTTTATTTCTGGTATTCTTTCACCCGTTTTGCTTATTGTCACTCCTAGGTATTTGAAATGTTCTACATCTTCAAACTCTGAATTTCCTATTTTGGTTTTTCCTTTTATTGCTGGTTTCCCTAGTCTTAATATTTTCGTCTTTTCTTCATTTAATGTGAGTCCCATTGTCTCCCCTTTCTCTTTTATTTCTTCTAGCATTTCTTTCATTATGTTTCTATTTTTTGCAATAATAACAATGTCGTCTGCATATGCAATTATTTGTCCACCTCTTGTTCTTAGGTTTCCTTTGTTTATATTTCGTAGTACATATTCTAAAGCTAGATTAAACAGTGTCGTGGATAAGGCATCCCCTTGTTTCACTCCTTTATTTATAATGAATTCATCTGTCTCGCCTCTTTGCGTCTTTATGCTAATTTTGGTAGTTCTCATTGTCATATTTATTAATTTTCTGAGTTTATATGGGATTTTTAATTTTTCCAGGGCAATCATTAGTTGTTTTCTCTTAATCGAATCAAATGCCTGTTTGAAATCGATGAATAGCATTTCTAATTGCAGTTTGTATTCATTTGCTTTTTCCATTATTTGTTTTATTGTGTGTATAGCATCTATTGTTGATCTTCCTTCTGTGAATCCACATTGGTACTGTCCCACTCTCTTCTTCGTGATCTTTGACAATCTTTTTCTTCTTATCGAAGTCAATATTTTATATGTTGTGCTTAGTAGTGTTATTCCTCTATAATTTTCACAAATTTGTTGGTCTCCCTTTTTATGTATTGTTATTACCTGCCCTATCTCCCAGTCCTCTGGCATCTTCTCTTCCTTCCATATATTTTTCAATAGTGATAGTATTTTTTCCTTCAGTTCCTTTCCTCCATATTTTATAAGTTCCATGTTAATTTCGTCTTTTCCTGGAGCTTTTCCATTTTTGCTCTTCTGTATTACTTCCTCGAGTTCATCTATTGTTGGCTCTTTTGAGACTGCAATGTGTATTTCGTCTGCTTCTTCGTCCACCGTTTCCTCTTCTTCGTACATTTCTTCTCCAGTGTATTCCTCCGTCAAGAGTTCTCTGTAGTGATCTGCCCATACCTGCCTATATTCATTGTCTTCTACAATGACTATTCCCTCTTTATTTTTTATTCCGTTTGTTTTACCTTTGTATTTTTTGGTTTGTTCTTTAATATTTTTATAGAAATGTTTCGTGTTTCTATTTGTTCTTTCCTGTTCTATTTCTTGCATCTTTTCATCTGCCCATCTTCTTTTATTTTGTCTTATAATTTTCTTAGCGTCCTTTCTTAATTTTTCATAACTTTCTCTGTCTTCCTCTTTATCCGTTCGCAGCCATTTAATTCTTGCTTGCACCTTTTGTGCTGTTAGTTCTTTACATTCGTTGTTATACCATTCGTTTTTTGTTTTCTTCTGGTGTTTGCCTACCTGCTTTTTTGCAGCTTCTTCTATTGACTTTTTGATCATGTCCCATTCTGATTTGATGTCCTCTGCTTTATATTTCTCTCTTATTTGCACTGTTACTTCTTCTTCATATTTTTTTCTAATATCTGCATTCTGCAATTTATTGACATTCCATTTTTTCTGTTGATTTTTCTGTTTAGTTTGGATTTTAACTTTTTGTCTTATGGTGGCTGCGACCACCGCACACACCGTACACAAAAACACTAATGATAATGGTCTAAGACTATGTAACCTAGCAACAAGAACAAACATGATAATAAGCTCAACAAAATTTGAACACCCTAAAATGCATAAAGTAACATGGAGGTCACCTGATCAGAAAACGTATAGCCAAATTGATCACATACTAATAAACAAAAGAAAACAATCTTCAATGAAGGACGTGAGAACTTTCAGAGGTGCGTGTGCGGATTCAGACCTGGGGCTATAGTTGGGTTTTAATTTCAATATTGTATAAAGACTAGAATATTCCACAGAGTGTTGTGAAAATTGAAAAAAAACCAGTTTGATTGGTACGCCCAGTATACAATGATAATTTACCTGTCTAGAAACAATATTATTACAGTGATATAGTTAAAGAATAAGGCTATAACATATTAAAGAAATACTTAAATCGGAGAATAGGTTTAGGAGATACGAGCCATCAAAAATGACCCATTTTTTGGGGTGCCCGTTTTTCGTGCCGGTGAATGTATCTATTAAATAATCTAAATTATTTTTAAAAATTTTATTAAAAGCTTAAATACAAGAAATGTAGGTAAATGTTCTCATTTAACGAAATTTCCGAAAATTGTGTATTTTTTGACCCAAGTAGGCTGAAAAATCGATTTTATAGTTATTGTTATTTCGAAAGTAATAAAACGTGTAAAAATTACAAAAAAATTGAATGTACAATTACAATTGAATGGAATTAAATACACGATAAAATAAATCAAGAGCGATAAAAAGTTTAAAGTAATAAATTCTAGTAATAATATAAAATACAGTAAACTCTCTCTTAAGGGGGTAGGCGCAAAATCTCTGTCCAATGATATTTAAATACATTTATTTTTTTCGAATCCTGAGAAAACTAATAAATATTTTTTAAAACATACACCCAGAATGAAAGATAACATTATTACGGGGGACCGAAAGTCCCTTAGAATAAAAAAAAGTTTCTTTTGAATGAAATATTCGAAATTAAAAATCACACTAACTTTTCTCTTGTTTTTTCATCCCATTATCTTTATTAAAATAAACATATATTAGGTATATAAGTTATTAAAATAAACATTATATAAGTTTTCAGGGACTTTCTGCCCTCGGTAATAATGTAAGCTTCCATTCTGCGTTTAAATTTTTCAAAAATACTTATTAGTTTTCTCAGAATTCGAAAAAAATTAATGCATTTAATTAGCATTGGACTAAGATTTTGCGCCTATCCCCAACGAGCACCTCCTCTATACGGACGGTATTTAAAACAAAATTCATTTGCCGATATGTTGAGCCTGTACTCTTCCGGACAATCCCTTAAAATGATGTGTACCTAAATGAAAAAAAAATACATAGGTATTTTTTCCAAATATTTTAGAATACAAAACTAAAATATTTATATTTTATTATTTCAAATTAACACAGAGATGACAACGAGTGATATTTGACAACTCTTTACCTTATCAGCAGTAGGTAATAAAAATCTGGTTCTCTTAGTGTGGGATCCGTCATTAAAATATTTTGTGTGTCGGTCATTAAAAGAAATGTGACACCATAACGCGTTGCTCTAATAATACTTTAACATTGATATTATGTTGTGACTAAAAATGTTAACGGAATGTCTGCTTGATTGAACATATCCAATAAAAATTGTATTTTCGTTTAAAAATGTTTGGGATTAAAGGGAGACTTTGACTCTATGATAAAACAATAATTATACAAACAAAACAGTCAAAACAAACATAATTATCAAGATTTTTGCTGTAAACTCGTGGAGAAATACATTAAATTAATAGAGATCGGGAAATATGCACTTAAAAAACCTTAAATTATGCAAAAAACAGTTGAATTGAAATATGCACCAAAATATTATGCTTTTATGCATTTATAAAAAACGCAATAATTATTATTGGTGTATTGAAAGTAGGTATTCCAGGTTGTATCTTAGTCGATAGGAAAAATATTCTGATTCGTTTTTTACGATCTTACGGAGATAGTATAGTTCATTAACGGTTTTTGCTCCAAATTTTAAAGAACGGATTGACGTGAAATTTAGCTTACACATAGGACCCATGTAAAAGAAAAAAAGTGAAAAGAAAACTTTGCCCTGGGCGTTGAGTTTCTCCTCTAATCGGAGGTGAAAAATATACGTTCAAAATAAGTTCGGAAATGGATAAACACACTCAGTGCCGGCGCTAGGGTATAAGGTGCCCGCCTGCAAAACTAGCAAGGCGCCCCCCCCCCACATACACACAGATACTCGTACAACCCCAGCCTCGGGGACGTTATGTGGGTTCTAATGGAACAGTGAGACCCACATGTACGAAAATCAAACCGGTCACACTGCGTAACCTAAAGTTGTAACCTATCTGACCCCCAAGCTATACCACTATCCCCCTTCGCAGTATATAACGAATGAGGAGACTTTGTACTAATCGTTACGTTGGATGCCCTCGCATTCCCTTACTAGGATGCCCTTGTTTACCTCGGTTTACTTTATATGGTTAAACCACCTGATTTTAGGGGTAGCTAGAAGAGCTTTTATCTCTATTAATGCTTGATTTTGGATTGTGTCCTAAAAATGTGTGTTCCGGGCACCGACTAAGTCGGTGTCCCGCTATCCGCAAATGTCCCCGGTAAATAAAGTTCCGTACAGATTTATTGAACCCATCATCTGACAAAACAACTTCACTTTAACTCTTTTAAGAAATTAGCTAAAAGAACTGAGATTGTCTTTTGTCATTTCTTCTTTTTCGGCTTTTCTGCTAATTTTTTTTTGAATGCATTTTTATTTACCTACATAAAAATAATAACTTTAAAACCTCAAGATTATGCTTCTGTAGTAATGTGAAAGTATATTTTAATAATAGTACTGAGTATTTAACAAATATAATTTTATATTAATTGAATACAACACTGGATTCTTTAACTGCAGATGAAGAGTATACAATTGACAAACTATTCTGTATTATAATCACATGAAACAATACTAAAATGTTTATTTTAAATACAAAACATTATGTTTTTATGGAATTAATCCTTAGCTCGATACTTAAATTAAGAGGTAAAATACATAATACTTAAATTAGACAAGCCGCAAGAAAGCAGTATCACAATCTTGTTTATTTTACTAGAAATGATTCACTTCCTCTCATAACTGCTGACTAAACTACAACTTGCAAGAAATTTGGAGAAAATAAACAAAGCATTCCCATTAAGAGCAAGGTTGTTTGGTTGAGATATAATATCTTTGACCAATAAATTATATTACTACACGGAAAGAATTCTTTGCCGCATTGCATATTTTTGTATATTTTACATGTTGTGTGATAATCAAAATTAACAAACACAGATTAGGGTATTATGACGAATTTAAACCACATTTAAAAAATGAATTTTTTTATCTTAGTATTTTACATAACACCAGCAGAAACAAGCTCATTTTGGCGCCCCCCAAACAGGGGCGCCCGCCTGCAGTGCATCCCTTGCAGGCCCGTTATCGCCGACCCTGAACACACTAATTCTAAGCAACTTCTGTTATATAGAATTTTTCACTAAGTTAATACTTTTTGAGTTATTGGCTAGTCGATATGTCAATTTTCCAACAAAAAACACTTTTATACGGTTTTTTGCCAATAACTCAAAAAGTAAGTAGGTATGTTATCGGGAAAAACATTAAAAATATAGCTTATAAAGTAACAAAATTGATGTACGTATAACTTTTTAGAATCAGTAGAAGCAAAGTTGTAGCTTTGTAGCTAATGTAAAACAGGAAACAGGTTCATATTCGTCAAATTTAAAAATGAATAATTTCACGTGAAATAACCAAAAAATGATAGCAACTAAAAAATGATACACTGTTCTGAGAAAACTTATTACAACTTTTTAAAGTTTTAAAAAAATCTTTTTTATGTTTTCTAAAAAAGTTTCTAGCGTTAAAATTAAGAAAGATACTTTCAAAATAAAGTAGGTCCTATTTTTCTTAAAAAACTCCGAAAATCACCCCTTAATTCGGGCTAAGTAAAGGGCTAATTTTTGAAAAAATTGGGTTTTAAAGTAAAATTGTTTAAATTTTGAAAGAGATGATTTTTTTTTTTCAAAATGACATAAAATTTATTAGTGCTACCAAAAATTACAAAGTGTAAAAAATGTAGGTTTTGCTTTTCTGAATATTTAGGATTATGTTTTTTTCTTTGAGACAAATATTGGTTAAGATATGGCTGTTCAAAATTGGCATACACAGTTGGTTAGTGACTAGTTCAATCCCTTTCAATTACATACCCTTCAAAAATAAGCACTTTGAACCAATGAAGCTTACAGATCATATTTATAAACAATACATACACGAGTAAATCAACTTGTGAAGTGGTGACGATAAATTTTATTTGCTAACTTCCTTAATTTAATGCTAAAAACTTTTTAACCTTTTTTTAAACACTACAAAAAAGTTGTAATGAGTGTTCCCCAAAAAGTGCTTTAGTTTTTGACACTTCACGTTGGAATATTCAATTTGAAATTTGACGTGTATGAACCTATTTGTCATTAGTTACAACTCTTCTTTTACTGGGTCTAGGGATCTCATACATACCTAAGTACACCATTTTTTTATGGGCTGTATTTTTCTTAAGAATGTTTTTTTCGATAAAATACTTACTTTTTGAGTTAATTGCAAAAAAACCGTTAAAATGTGTTTTTTTTTTGTTGAAAAAAGAACAAAAAAGAACAATAGTTCCTTAGAATTAGTCAGTTAATCCATTTCCGGACTTATTTTAAACGTATATTTTTTCATCCCTAGACGAGGTGAAAGTCACCCCCATGGCAAAAGAAAACATCGGCACAATATCAATTTTCTTCTTTGATATGTTACCTATGTGTATGCCAAATTTCATGTCAATCTTAAGTCGTTTTTTAAAATTTATGGGTTTTGCAATATTTTACCGTCAGCGAACGGACTAATAGAAGAGGATCCGATATAAGGCCGATCTGCATCGATCTATTTAATGGATAACAATAATTATTGGATATGTAATTTAGTATGTTAACAATTATAAAGAACAAGGGGTGCATGATCTAATTTTCTTCTGACTATAATCAATTAATAATTAATAAATGACTTTTGTCTACTCTATGTCATATTATATATAAATTTTTAGTTTGTGAAAACTGTCATTATAGATAGCAGTGCTTTAAAGTAAGCATGAAGTAACAATGTATTTTAAATGGGATTTACTTTTTCTCACTGTTTTTGACACACTTTCATATAATCAAATATTCTTTCTTAACTTTCGCGTTTCATGGTGATGACATCTTCTTTTTCTTCAAGTGCCATCTCCGAGAAGGAGGTCGGCAATCATCATAGCTATTCGGACCTTGGAGACGGCTGCTCTGAAAAGTTCGTTTGATGTACATCCGTACCATTCTGTCAGGTTGCGCAACCACGATATTCTGCGTCTCCCTATGCTTCTTTTTCCTTGAATCTTTCCCTGCATAATGAGTTGGAGCAAGTTGTATCTCTCTCCACGTGTAATATGTCCGAGATATTCCAATTTTCTGGTTTTAATTGTATTTAAGACTTCCATTTCTTTATTCACCTTTCTCAGAACCTCTTTGTTTGTGACGTGTTCTGTCCATGATATATTTAGAATTCGTCTATATACCCACATCTCGAATGATTCCAGTTTTTTCATTGATGCCGCATTCAAGGTCCAAGCTTCCATTCCGTAAAACAGAGTCGAGAAAACGTAGCACCTAGCCAACCTTATTCTTAGCTCTAACCTTAGACCTCTTGTGCAGAGCACAAGAGAGGTGATGACATAATGAGCAATAAATTACAAAAAAAAAATTTGACAGTTTTGTGGTTTGAAAGAAATTAGAATTTTTATATGTCAAAGTTCTAAGAATTGTAGAATAGAAATGAATTCCAGTGACGAAGAGTTACAGTATTTTTATTTGTTTATCGTAGATAAAATATTGTATGAAATTGTGCGTGAAGTACTTTTTGCGAACTTCGCGATGTATAGCACTCGCGCCGTTTCATAAATAACTATTTTCATATATTAAAAAAAAATGTTTCGACCCGGGTAGATATTATTCCAGATTTTCAGATTTGGGCACAGAGTTGGATTGTTGGGGCATATATGTAGAGCAGGTAGCGCAACAACTATAAACTCAATTTTACAATGGAGACCCGGAGTTAGAAGGAGACGCGGAGGAACTAGAATAAATGGTTACAGGAATTAAAGGAAGATTTATATAGGGCAGGAATTAGAGACTAGCAGAAAAACAAAAGAGGATAGAAAGAAATGGAGAAGCATAGTCAATAGTATCGAGTAGCAGATTGGGAAAAATCTGCTCCAAAAAGATGGATCTAGATAGCTTTTTAGCGGCTAATCCCCACCTGGAGGGTTCAGCCATTTAATTTTTGATTACATATTATTATTGGTACATCAAAAATTAAAAGGACGGTGCCTGTAATAAAATCTAAAATATTAAAATTTTCTATAAGTTCAAATTTATTTATTAACATTTTTGATATAATTTTCATAAATAAATGACTTACTATTAACACTTTTTTAATTAATTAAAATAAATCCATTTTACAGCAATAATAATATATTAGTATTTTTGTAAAATAAATATCAATCATATTATCATAAATAACACAGGTTTACAAAAAAAAACTAAATTTCGGACAATTTGACGAAACCATATGACAATGGGGTTTTTGGAGTGGCTGATCACAAATCCGGGGTCTGCTCACCTCTATCGCGTCAGGTAAAGGTAATTTCAAAGTCAAATCAAGATAAATCGACAGTCCCTCTGAAAAAGTATATTAGGGGGTTCTTGGGGTCGCTGAAGACGAATCCGGAGTCCGCTGACCTCTATCTCGTCTAGTTCAACGTCATTTTAAAGTCAAAACATAAATTGACACAATTGCTCTGAAAGTATAGGGAGTTTTGGGGTCGCTGATCATGAAAACTGCGGTCCGTTGAGCTCTACCACGTCATGTAAAGGTCATTTCAAGTTCAAATCAGGAGGAGTTAACAAAATTGATTTGACCTTGAAATGGCCTTTACCTGACGTGGTTGAGCTCAACGGGCCCCAGTTTTGTGATCAGGGACTCCAAAACACCCTAATATACTTTTTCACAGCGATTGTTTTGATTTATCTTGATTTGACCTCGAAATGACCTTCAGCTAGACGTGATAGAGGTCAGCGGATCCTGGATTCGCTATAAGCGACCCCAAAAACCTCCTAATATACTTTTTCAGAGCGACTGTCGATTTATCTTGATTTGTCCTTGAAATAACCTTTACCTGACGTGATAGAGGTTAGCGAACACCGGATTCGTAACCAGCGACCCCAAAAACCCCCCTAGTCATATGGTTTCGTCAAATAGTCCGAAATGTATTTTTTTGTAAACCTGTATAATCAAAAGAATATCAATATTTTAATTTAAATAGACAACTTTAAAACACAGACAACTGTATTCACAGTAAAAGTTTCAAAAGATCACACATTACGCTCAAAATAGGAGGTAAATCTAGCAGACGAGTCGTTGTGACTTCCAAAATATGACAACACCGCTGGAAGCGACAACGCGCCTTGAACTACCCTATATATGGAAGCCATAACGTATGCTGTACGCTTCGGTATATACGTATATATATACAAAATTTATTTTGGTAAATCCTTTCCCCTCAATAGGTAGACCCATTTTATAAGCCCCCCTTTTACCAAATACACAATTTTTAAAAAATAATTCCTAGTAGAAAAGGTGGAAGTCGGACAGCCTCTTCTGTATACCGGAAGTCACAACTTAACGTGCATCAATATATATATATATATATATATATATATATATATATATATATATATATATATATATATATATATATATATATATATATATATATATATATATATATATGAGTTAGTTACGAGTAGAAACGAGCAAGGTAGGTTGCTTCTAACTAACTCAGATTGCGCTAGTCCCATAAGGACTGCATGGCTGTCTTACGGCCTCGGGTATACGGAGGAAATATTCTACATCTTCGTCTGTTCTGAGAGCTTGGCTGATGAGCTGTAGACAGCGAAAACGTTCCCAAGATGGCAGCACAGACGAAGGTAGAATATTTATTTCCCGTATAATATTTTACATATTATTTTCATACTTTTAAAAAGTAGAAAGTTGCGATTATTTCCTGCTTGTTTGACGCCGTAGGTATTTTTCAATAAATACCAGGTGACATCTCGTGGCCTCAAAGTAGAGGCACAGATCGGTTTCGTACCGAAACGAGCAAGGTAGGTTGCTTCTAACTAACTCAGATTGCGCTAGTCCCATAAGGACTGCATGGCTGTCTTACGGCCTCGGGTATACGGAGGAAATATTCTACATCTTCGTCTGTTCTGAGAGCTTGGCTGATGAGCTGTAGACAGCGAAAACGTTCCCAAGATGGCAGCACAGACGAAGGTAGAATATTTATTTCCCGTATAATATTTTACATATTATTTTCATACTTTTAAAAAGTAGAAAGTTGCGATTATTTCCTGCTTGTTTGACGCCGTAGGTATTTTTCAATAAATACCAGGTGACATCTCGTGGCCTCAAAGTAGAGGCACAGATCGGTTTCGTACCGAAACGAGCAAGGTAGGTTGCTTCTAACTAACTCAGATTGCGCTAGTCCCATAAGGACTGCATGGCTGTCTTACGGCCTCGGGTATACGGAGGAAATATTCTACATCTTCGTCTGTTCTGAGAGCTTGGCTGATGAGCTGTAGACAGCGAAAACGTTCCCAAGATGGCAGCACAGACGAAGGTAGAATATTTATTTCCCGTATAATATTTTACATATTATTTTCATACTTTTAAAAAGTAGAAAGTTGCGATTATTTCCTGCTTGTTTGACGCCGTAGGTATTTTTCAATAAATACCAGGTGACATCTCGTGGCCTCAAAGTAGAGGCACAGATCGGTTTCGTACCGAAACGAGCAAGGTAGGTTGCTTCTAACTAACTCAGATTGCGCTAGTCCCATAAGGACTGCATGGCTGTCTTACGGCCTCGGGTATACGGAGGAAATATTCTACATCTTCGTCTGTTCTGAGAGCTTGGCTGATGAGCTGTAGACAGCGAAAACGTTCCCAAGATGGCAGCACAGACGAAGGTAGAATATTTATTTCCCGTATAATATTTTACATATTATTTTCATACTTTTAAAAAGTAGAAAGTTGCGATTATTTCCTGCTTGTTTGACGCCGTAGGTATTTTTCAATAAATACCAGGTGACATCTCGTGGCCTCAAAGTAGAGGCACAGATCGGTTTCGTACCGAAACGAGCAAGGTAGGTTGCTTCTAACTAACTCAGATTGCGCTAGTCCCATAAGGACTGCATGGCTGTCTTACGGCCTCGGGTATACGGAGGAAATATTCTACATCTTCGTCTGTTCTGAGAGCTTGGCTGATGAGCTGTAGACAGCGAAAACGTTCCCAAGATGGCAGCACAGACGAAGGTAGAATATTTATTTCCCGTATAATATTTTACATATATATATATATATATATATATATATATATATATATATATATATATATCATAAAGGAGTACGACCGTCAATTCCAATATAAAAAAGGAGCACTCGTAAGTGTAGGGTTTTATCGGTCAAGTGGGTGAAAAAAGAGACAAAGAATTCGGCTACTTCATCTATTTATTGAAGACGTTTCGTCTACTGCTCAGTAGACATCATCAGTTCATCTACAAAAAGAGTGTTATAAGAAACAACATCCAAAGGAGAGGTAAAAAAGCACTAGCGTTACCTTAAAAAGACATGTAGCAATAGATAAGTTGTACATAGTAAAAAATCTTATCCATGAACCAATGCAATCTAAAAGTATATAACATTTAAATGTATAGTTAATATTTAAAAACTTTAATACAGCTAAAGACAAGACCATGTGGTAACAGTCACATATAAAAAACAAGTGAAAAAAGCCGGCTTGCTTTTTTGATGTCAAGGATGAACCAAGAAAAAACCAGATTCACACTTCCAGAATTAGTAGTATTTAAGCATACTTCATTTTATCTTTAGGTAACATCATTACGGGATTTTAATGCTAATGTGCAAAATTGAAAATTTAAAGTTTAATAGTTACCAGCAGGTCGATATCTGAGCCCAACAGGCACACAAAAGCAAATGGAGTTTGAAATATCAGGTCTAAACTGACATCTCGCCAAGAGGCAGGCAACCTTGAAAATTTTAACAAAGAGTGACTGACAGCTGCAGTGCAGCGCGCTATAATTCAATTTGATGTAATAAAACAGTTGAAAAAGTGTTTAAAAAGTGAAAATAATATCAAGAAGTAATCAGAGGATGTACCCTATACCTCGTGGACAAGAATCACAGTATATTTTAAACACGTGAGGGCAAATCACATAATTCTATGGAAAAGTGCCTACGTTAGTACTGGTTATCCAGTAACCAACAAATATATAATATTACAATATTATAACTTCCATATATCGCAGCTCAATGTGCAGACGAAAAAAAAAATTAAAAAAAATTTGCAAAAATATAAGAAAATTCATAAATTAGCTCAACAATTTGTAATTTATAATTCATACCAGTAATGCAGAATTTTTATCCTATGGAAATTTTTTATTTATTTGTTTATTTTTATTTAAATTTTAAATCTGTTAAGTAAACTGTTATTATTAAAAAGTGGGAAAAGCTTGAAAAAACCACAAAAAACTTTTTTACAATATCATAATTTGAGTGTAATAATACCAACTAATTCTGCAAAATCAATGCATGGTATATTTGACTCAAGTTACTGATGTCAGTTCTCTTGTTAAGTGCATTAGAAGTCTTCAATATGAAACACATCTCTAAGAACTGTCTTTTCGAGAGGTTGCGTTCATTACAAAGGATCTTGGTTTCATCAAAGTCCACCTTATGTTTTGTATCTATTGCATGTTGGGCTAAGGCACATGTTGGTTTTTTCAAGTTGATATCACTACGGTGGGAAATTAAGCGTGATTTTAAAGCTCGCTTTGTCTGCCCTACATAACATGCGTCACATTCAGCACAAGGTATGTGGTAGACCACATTAACTTGTTCAAAAGGGGACAAGGGTGTTTTAGTCTTAGAGAACAAATTTCTGACTGATCTTGCATTCTTAACAGGAATATTATTATTTTTATATAGTTTAATAAGTTTATCAGTAACCTGAGAGAAATAGGGAAGTGAAGAAAACTGGGCAACAGGAGTCCCAAGATTAGTAGTAGGCAGAATTGTGATGTTAACAGTATTATTCGATATTGATCTAAGTTGGTCACCATTGGGTATGTCGTTCAGAGAAGAACCGTAACTTTGGGAAAAAAGAAATTTGTTGATAAGCGAGGAAGGGTAGGAGTTATCTACCAAAATACTTCTGAGAAACAGAAGGGATTCCCTTCGATTAACAGGATGTGTCAACCTATGTAGCCTACAGCTTAAAGCTTTAATAAGGTTTATTTTATATTTAAAAGGATGACAAGAATGGTAGTTGAGAAACCTATTAGAGGCCATTGGTTTACTATACCAACTTGTATTAAGTGTGTTATCTCCACTTCTAGTGACACGCATGTCTAAGAAGGGGATACTATGGTTAATGGGGTCCTCGAGTTCACATGTGAACTGCAAATGAGGATCAAACCCATTGAAGATGGACAAGGTGGCCTGAGTCTTGTCTGGTGGTAAGGCTAGTAATAGGTCGTCTACATACCGTTTAATAAAAGGAACTTGAAAATCTAAACAACCCATTCTTTGTCTCTTTTTTCACCCACTTGACCGATAAAACCCTACACTTACGAGTGCTCCTTTTTTTTTATATATATATATATATATATATATATATATATATATATATATATACTAGCTGACCCGGCAGACTTCGTACTGCCTCAATAGATAAGAACAAACTTTTGTAAACAATAAACTTAAAATAAACAAAAGGAATTCGTAATTAATAAACAAAAAATGCTCGATGTGAATGAGTTTTTATTATTATTTTTAATGAATTACACAGTATGTTTGAAGTAATAAAGTTTAGTTAGAAGTAACAAAATAAAGCTTGCAGTGCAACAGTTGCAATCTTAAATTTGTTTATCTTATAATGAATATAACAGCTTTATTTTATTTACATTCAAAACAACCCTGTATTTATAATTGGGTTCGGGGTTTTCCAACAATATAGGTGTTGATTAATCAAAATAAAATAAAATTAAAATTAAATATCATTAAATAAAATGAAACAAAATTTCATAAAATTGAATAAAAGTTGATAAAAATAAATAAAACTGAATAGCAAGGAGTACACCTAATTAATTACGTATTGTTCACGTCATTATTCTGAGAGTTATGACGTCATACGTAACCCCCTTATGACGTATAGGTATGAAATATAGATATAAACCTACTCCCAGTCAAACCAAACATAACTGCCAAACTTCATAAAAATCGGTAAAGTCGTTTCGGAGGAGTATGGCAACAAACACTGTAAAAAGAGCATTTTATACATATAGCTGTAAAAATTTTGGTGGCTACTAAAATAACAATATAAAACCGTATAAACCTTCCCTGAACTTCCACAAAAAATTCAACATCAAAATTAGCCAAATCGGTCCAGCCATTCTCGAGTTTTAGCGAGACTAACGCACAGCAATTGATTTTTATATATAAGATGCAAAATTTTAGATGGCTAATAAAAAATAACGGTCGAAGATAGAAAAGTGAAAATTTAGGGTTGTATTTACCTTTGCCTTCCACATCACATAAAATTAAGAAAAAACAGTTTGACCAAAAAAATAAAAAAATATTTTAGGGGGGCAGCCCCCGTTACGACGTACGGATATGAAAAATACATAACAACCTATTCTCAGTCCGGTCAAATATACGTGGAAAATTTCATAAAAATCTATTCAGTCGTTCTCGAGTTATGTGTTAAGGGGCGTTTAAACACAGCGATAAGTCCAGCAACTAGTTGTGATGACAAGTTGCTGTGATTTGTTGAGGTTGAAACGCTGTTTAGACGCTGCGATAAGTTGACCACAACAAGTTGAAGAGGGGACCATTGTGTACATTAGACCCTTTTAGACCCTTCAATGAATTATAACTAGTTTTCATCGTAAACAAATAGATCCTGTTACTTTCAAAATATAAAGGTTGGGTATGTTATACAGGGTATTTACAAAGTTATAACCAATTTTATATGAAAATCGTAACAAGTTCAACTCACTGTATAAATAAAAATAAGCACAATAGCAATGGTTTATTGATGCCATATTTTATTTATTGTCAAAATTTTTAAAAATGATTGATATTGCTAATTTACTTTATATCTAATAAAGGGTGAGTTAAAACTCAAGTAGGTAGGTACATTATTTTTTCAGTAAAATTTAAATGGGATACCCTGTATTTTATATCACTATTAAAAAGTACCATTACCGTACTTTAATTTGTATACAACATTCCCTATTCGTCTGTCTACGCAAAAGAAAAAGTAATTAAAAATGCGTGATCAAGGGATCAGGCACGTCAACTTCTGTCGGTTTTTCAACAAAAGCTTTGATGGTTCGCAATACGTATTTGGACGGGTTTGCGAGTGGTTTGTTGGTTTTGGAGCGCCTGAGTTGAAAATATCAACAAAAAACATTCATACATTAAAAATTTAACTTTGTTTCTGGTGAAGCAACACAGTTGGAAAAAGCAGCTGATATAATATTATAATTGTCACCGGAAAGCAAAAAAGGTAACGCACAACTTGGAAGAACCTATAGTTTTCTAACTTCGCTTCTGGTGAAGCAACAGGGTTGGAACAACCAGATATATTATAATTGTGTCACCGGAAAGTGAAAAAGGTAACTCACAACTTGGAAGAGCCTATAATTTTCTAACTTCGCTTCTGGTGAAGCAACGGAGTTGGAACAAGCAGATATATTATAATTGTGTCACCGGGAAGCGAAAAAGGTAACGCACAACCTGGAAGAACCTATAGTTTTCTAACTTCACTTCTGGTGAAGCAACAGGGTTGGAACAACCAGATATATTATAATTGTGTCACCGGAAAGTGAAAAAGGTAACTCACAACTTGGAAGAGCCTATACTTTTCTAACTTCGCTTCTGGTGAAGCAACGGAGTTGGAACAAGCAGATATATTATAATTGTGTCACCGGGAAGCAAAAAAGGTAACGCACAACTTGGAAGAACCTATACTTTTCTAACTTCGTTTCTGGTGAAGCAATGGAGTTGGAACAAGCAGATATATTATAATTGTGTCTCCAGAAAGCGAAAAAGGTAACGCACAACTTGGAAGAATCTATAGTTTTCTAACTTCGCTTCTGGTGAAGCAACAGGGTTGGAACAACCAGATATATTATAATTGTGTCACCGGAAAGTGAAAAAGGTAACTCACAACTTGGAAGACCCTATAGTTTTCTAACTTCGCTTCTGGTGAAGCAACGAGTTGGAACAAGCAGATATATTATAATTGTGTCACCGGTAAGCGAAAAAGGTAACGCACAACTTGGAAAAGCCTATAGTTTTCAGGGACTACCTTTTTCGCTTTCCGGTGACACAATTATAATATATCTGATTGTTCCAACTGCGTTGCTTCACCAGAAACGAAGTTAGAAAACTATAGGCTCTTCCAAGTTATTCGTTACCTTTTTCGCTTTCCGGTGACACAATTATAATATATCTGCTTGTTCCAACTGCGTTCCTTCACCAGAAACCAAGTTGGAAATCTATAGGTTCTCCCAAGTTGTGCGTTACCTTTTTCGCTTTCCGGTGACACAACTATAATATATCTGCTTGTTCCAACTGCGTTGCTTCACCAGAAACGAAGTTAGAAATATATAAGTTCTTTCAAGTTGTGCGTTACCTTTTTCGCTTTCCGGTGACAATAATTATAATATTCTGCTTGTTCCAACTGCGTTGCTTCACCAGAAACAACAGTTAAATTTTTAATTTATGAATGTTTTTTTATATACTGATAACGATTTCCGAAGTGAAACTCGAAACGTCAAGTAAACTTGATTTCAAACTCGAATTGTGACTTATGTCCAAATAAAATAGTAAATCTTATTTTGTATTTCTCACGCCGGTAAGAAGACAACAATGAAATGACCTTTTTTACATTGGTCCGCATGTATATTTTTTATTTCAGCTTCGAGATGGATGACGTCACTAGTATGTAAATGCCAAAAAATCATAATTTAAAAATATGTCCGGATTTTTTAGTCGTCGGTTTACGAAATAATGAATTTATTTCATTTTGATTTTTGATTATTCCATTTGGGTATGAAATATAGATAATAACCTACTCCCGGTCCGGTCGAGTATACTTGAAAAAATTCATAAAAATCGGTAAAGTCGTTTCGGAGGAGTATGGCAACAAACACTGTAAAAAGAGCATTTTATACATATAGCTGTAAAAATTTTGGTGGCTACTAAAATGACAATATAAAACCGTATAAACCTTCCCTGAACTTCCACAAAAAATTCAACATCAAAATTAACCAAATCGGTCCAGCCATTCTCGAGTTTTAGCGAGACTAACGCACAGCAATTGATTTTTATATATAAGATGCAAAATTTTAGATGGCTATTAAAAAATAACGGCCGAAGATAGAAAAGTGAAAATTTAGGGTTGTATTTACCTTTGCCTTCCACATCACACAAAGTTAAGAGAAAACAGTTTGCCCAAAAAAATAAAAAAATGTATTAGGGGGACAGCCCCCCTTAAGACGTACGAATATGAAAATTACACAACAACCTATTCTCGGTCCGGTCGAATATACGTGGAAAATTTCATAAAAATCTATTCAGTCGTTCTCGAGTTATGTGTTGGTAACTGTCACGACTTTCTTTTGTTTATATAGGTGTAAAATATTTAAATGGCCATTAAAAAATAACAGTTAGTGATAGAAAAGTGAAATTTTAGGGTTGTATGTATCTTTACGTTCCACATAATATAAAATTAAAAAAAAAGAGATTTTCCGAAAAAATAGAAATAAATATCAGGGGGGCAACCCCCTTAAGACGCACGGGTATGAAATATAGATAATAACCTACTCCCGGTCCGGTCGAGTACACTTGAAAAAATTCATAAAAATCGGTAAAGTCGTTTCGGAGGAGTATGGCAACAAACACTGTAAAAAGAGCATTTTATACATATAGCTGTAAAAATTTTGGTGGCTACTAAAATGACAATATAAAACCGTATAAACCTTCCCTGAAATTCCAGAAAAAATTCAACATCAAAATTAACCAAATCGGTCCAGCCATTCTCGAGTTTTAGCGAGACTAACGCACAGCAATTGATTTTTATATATAAGATGCAAAATTTTAGATGGCTATTAAAAAATAACGGTCGAAGATAGAAAAGTGAAAATTTAGGGTTGTATTTACCTTTGCTTTCCACATCACACAAAATTAAGTGAAAACAGTTTGACCAAAAAAATAAATAAATATATTAGGGGGACAGCCCCCGTTAAGACGTACGAATATGAAAAATACACAACAACCTATTCTCGGTCCGGTCGAATATACGTGGAAAAATTCATAAAAATCTATTCAGTCGTTCTCGAGTTATGTGTTGGTAACTGTCACGACTTTCTTTTGTTTATATAGGTGAAAAATATTTAAATGGCCATTAAAAAATAACAGTTAGTGATAGAAAAGTGAAATTTTAGGGTTGTATGTATCTTTACGTTCCACATAATATAAAATAAAAAAAAAAAGAGATTTTCCGAAAAAATAGAAATAAATATAAGGGTTGTAACCCCCCTTAAGACGCACGGGTATGAAATATAGATAATAACCTACTCCCGGTCCGGTCGAGTATACTTGAAAAAAGTCATAAAAATCGGTAAAGTCGTTTCGGAGGAGTATGGCAACAAACACTGTAAAAAGAGCATTTTATACATATAGCTGTAAAAATTTTGGTGGCTACTAAAATGACAATATAAAACCGTATAAACCTTCCCTGAACTTCCACAAAAAATTCAACATCAAAATTAACCAAATCGGTCCAGCCATTCTCGAGTTTTAGCGAGACTAACGCACAGCAATAGATTTTTATATATAAGATGCAAAACTTTAGATGGCTATTAAAAAATAACGGTCGAAGATAGAAAAGTGAAAATTTAGGGTTGTATTTATCTTTGCCTTCCACATCACATAAAATTAAGAAAAAACAGTTTGACCAAAAAAATAAAAAAATATTTTAGGGGGGCAGCCCCCGTTACGACGTACGGATATGAAAAATACATAACAACCTATTCTCGGTCCGGTCGAATATACGTGGAAAATTTCATAAAAATCTATTCAGTCGTTCTCGAGTTATGTGTTGGTAACTGTCACGACTTTCTTTTGTTTATATAGATGTAAAATATTTAAATGGCCATTAAAAAATAACGGTTAGTGCTGGAAAAGTGAAAATTTAGGGTTGTCTGCATCTTTACGTTCCACATCATATGAAATTAAAAAAAAAAAGAGTTTCTCTGAAAAAATAGAAATAAATATAAGGGTGGCAAGCCCCCTTAAGACGCACGGGTATGAAATATAGATAATAACCTACTACCGGTCCGGTCGAGTACACTTGCAAACTTTCATAAAAATCGGTCAAGTCGTTTCGGAGGAGTATGGCAACAAACACTGTAAAAAGAGCATTTTATACATATAGCTGTAAACATTTTGGTGGCTACTAAAATGACAATATAAAACCGTATAAACCTTCCCTGAACTTCCACAAATAATTCAACATCAAAATTACCCAAATCGGTCCACACATTCTCGAGTTTTAGCGAGACTAACGCACAGCAATAGATTTTTATATATAAGATGCAAAATTTTAGATGGCTATTAAAAAATAACGGTCGAAGATAGAAAAGTGAAAATTTAGGGTTGTATTTACCTTTGCCTTCCACATCACATAAAATTAAGAAAAAACAGTTTGACCAAAAAAATAAAAAAATATTTTAGGGGGCAGCCCCCGTTACGACGTACGGATATGAAAATACATAAGAACCTATTCTCGGTCCGGTCAAATATACGTGGAAAATTTCATAAAAATCTATTCAGTCGTTCTCGAGTTATGTGTTGGTAACTGTCACGACTTTCTTTTGTTTATATAGATGTAAAATATTTAAATGGCCATTAAAAAATAACGGTTAGTGCTGGAAAAGTGAAAATTTAGGGTTGTATGTATCTTTACGTTCCACATCATATGAGATTAAAAAAAAAGAGTTTCTCTAAAAAAATAGAAATAAATATAAGGGTGGCAAGCCCCCTTAAGACGCACGGGTATGAAATATAGATAACAACCTACTACCGGTCCGGTCGAATACACTTGCAAACTTTCATAAAAATCGGTCAAGTCGTTTCGGAGGAGTATGGCAACAAACACTGTAAAAAGAGCATTTTATACATATGGCTGTAAAAATTTTGGTGGCTCATAAATGACAATATAAAACCGTATAAACCTTCCCTGAACTTCCACAAATAATTCAACATCAAAATTAGCCAAATCGGTCCACACATTCTCGAGTTTTAGCGAGACTAACGCACAGCAATAGATTTTTATATATAAGATGCAAAACTTTAGATGGCTATTAAAAAATAACGGTCGAAGATAGAAAAGTGAAAATTTAGGGTTGTATTTACCTTTGCCTTCCACATCACATAAAATTAAGAAAAAACAGTTTGACCAAAAAAATAAAAAAACATTTTAGGGGGGCAGCCCCCGTTACGACGTACGGATATGAAAAATACATAACAACCTATTCTCGGTCCGGTCAAATATACGTGGAAAATTTCATAAAAATCTATTCAGTCGTTCTCGAGTTATGTGTTGGTAACTGTCACGACTTTCTTTTGTTTATATAGATGTAAAATATTTAAATGGCCATTAAAAAATAACGGTTAGTGCTGGAAAAGTGAAAATTTAGGGTTGTCTGCATCTTTACGTTCCACATCATATGAAATTAAAAAAAAAGAGTTTCTCTGAAAAAATAGAAATAAATATAAGGGTGGCAAGCCCCCTTAAGACGCACGGGTATGAAATATAGATAACAACCTACTACGGGTCCGGTCGAATACACTTGCAAACTTTCATAAAAATCGGTCAAGTCGTTTCGGAGGAGTATGGCAACAAACACTGTAAAAAGAGCATTTTATACATATAGCTGTAAAAATTTTGGTGGCTACTAAAATGACAATATAAAACCGTATAAACCTTCCCTGAACTTCCACAAATAATTCAACATCAAAATTAGCCAAATCGGTCCACACATTCTCGAGTTTTAGCGAGACTAACGCACAGCAAATAGATTTTTATATATAAGATGCAAAATTTTAGATGGCTATTAAAAAATAACGGTCGAAGATAGAAAAGTGAAAATTTAGGGTTGTATTTACCTTTGCCTTCCACATCACATAAAATTAAGAAAAAACAGTTTGATCAAAAAAATAAAAAAATATTTTAGGAGGGCAGCCCCCGTTACGACGTACGGATATGAAAAATACGTAAGAACCTATTCTCGGTCCGGTCAAATATACGTGGAAAATTTCATAAAAATCTATTCAGTCGTTCTCGAGTTATGTGTTGGTAACTGTCACGACTTTCTTTTGTTTATATAGATGTAAAATATTTAAATGGCCATTAAAAAATAACGGTTAGTGCTGGAAAAGTGAAAATTTAGGGTTGTATGTATCTTTACGTTCCACATCATATGAAATTAAAAAAAAAGAGTTTCTCTGAAAAAATAGAAATAAATATAAGGGTGGCAAGCCCCCTTAAGACGCACGGGTATGAAATATAGATAACAACCTACTACCGGTCCGGTCGAATACACTTGCAAACTTTCATAAAAATCGGTCAAGTCGTTTCGGAGGAGTATGGCAACAAACACTGTAAAAAGAGCATTTTATACATATAGCTGTAAAAATTTTGGTGGCTACTAAAATGACAATATAAAACCGTATAAACCTTCCCTGAACTTCCACAAATAATTCAACATCAAAATTAGCCAAATCGGTCCACACATTCTCGAGTTTTAGCGAGACTAACGCACAGCAATAGATTTTTATATATAAGATGCAAAACTTAAATGGCTATTAGAAAATAACGGTCGAAGATAGAAAAGTGAAAATTTAGGGTTGTATTTACCTTTGCCTTCCACATCACATAAAATTAAGAAAAAACAGTTTGACCAAAAAAATAAAAAAATATTTTAGGGGGGCAGCCCCCGTTACGACGTACGGATATGAAATATACATAACAACCTATTCTCGGTCCGGTCAAATATACGTGGAAAATTTCATAAAAATCTATTCAGTCGTTCTCGAGTTATGTGTTGGTAACTGTCACGACTTTCTTTTGTTTATATAGATGTAAAATATTTAAATGGCCATTAAAAAATAACGGTTATTGCTGGAAAAGTGAAAATTTAGGGTTGTATGTATCTTTACGTTCCACATCATATGAAATTAAAAAAAAAAGAGTTTCTCTGAAAAATAGAAATAAATATAAGGGTGGCAAGCCCCCTTAAGACGCACGGGTATGAAATATAGATAACAACCTACTACCGTTCCGGTCGAATACACTTGCAAACTTTCATAAAAATCGGTCAAGTCGTTTCGGAGGAGTATGGCAACAAACACTGTAAAAAGAGCATTTTATACATATAGCTGTAAAAATTTTGGTGGCTACTAAAATGACAATATAAAACCGTATAAACCTTCCCTGAACTTCCACAAATAATTCAACATCAAAATTAGCCAAATCGGTCCACACATTCTCGAGTTTTAGCGAGACTACCGCACAGCAATAGATTATTATATATAAGATGCAAAACTTTAGATGGCTATTAAAAAATAACGGTCGAAGATAGAAAAGTGAAAATTTAGGGTTGTATTTACCTTTGCCTTCCACATCACATAAAATTAAGAAAAAACAGTTTGACCAAAAAAATAAAAAAATATTTTAGGGGGGCAGCCCCGTTACGACGTACGGATATGAAAAATACATAACAACCTATTCTCGGTCCGGTCAAATATACGTGGAAAATTTCATAAAAATCTATTCAGTCGTTCTCGAGTTATGTGTTGGTAACTGTCACGACTTTCTTTTGTTTATATAGATGTAAAATATTTAACTGGCCATTAAAAAATAACGGTTAGTGCTGGAAAAGTGAAAATTTAGGGTTGTCTGCATCTTTACGTTCCACATCATATGAAATTAAAAAAAAAGAGTTTCTCTGAAAAAATAGAAATAAATATAAGGGTGGCAAGCCCCCTTAAGACGCACGGGTATGAAATATAGATAACAACCTACTACGGGTCCGGTCGAATACACTTGCAAACTTTCATAAAAATCGGTCAAGTCGTTTCGGAAGAGTATGGCAACAAACACTGTAAAAAGAGCATTTTATACATATAGCTGTAAAAATTTTGGTGGCTACTAAAATGACAATATAAAACCGTATAAATCTTCCCTGAACTTCCACAAATAATTCAACATCAAAATTAGCCAAATCGGTCCACACATTCTCGAGTTTTAGCGAGACTAACGCACAGCAATAGATTTTTATATATAAGAAGAAGATGCAAAATTTTAGATGGCTATTAAAAAATAACGGTCGAAGATAGAAAAGTGAAAATTTAGGGTTGTATTTACCTTTGCCTTCCACATCACATAAAATTAAGACAAAACAGTTTGACCAAAAAAATAACAAAAATATTTTAGGGGGGCAGCCCCCGTTACGACGTACGGATATGAAAAATACATAACAACCTATTCTCGGTCCGGTCAAATATACGTGGAAAATTTCATAAAAATCTATTCAGTCGTTCTCGAGTTATGTGTTGGTAACTGTCACGACTTTCTTTTGTTTATATAGACGTAAAATATTTAAATGGCCATTAAAAAATAACGGTTAGTGCTGGAAAAGTGAAAATTTAGGGTTGTATGTATTTTTACGTTCCACATCATATGAAATTAAAAAAAAAGAGTTTCTCTGAAAAAATAGAAATAAATATAAGGGTGGCAAGCCCCCTTAAGACGCACGGGTATGAAATATAGATAACAACCTACTACCGGTCCGGTCGAATACACTTGCAAACTTTCATAAAAATCGGTCAAGTCGTTTCGGAGGAGTATGGCAACAAACACTGTAAAAAGAGCATTTTATACATATAGCTGTAAAAATTTTGGTGGCTACTAAAATGACAATATAAAACCGTATAAACCTTCCCTGAACTTCCACAAATAATTCAACATCAAAATTAGCCAAATCGGTCCACACATTCTCGAGTTTTAGCGAGACTAACGCACAGCAATAGATTTTTATATATAAGACGCAAAACTTAAATGGCTATTAGAAAATAACGGTCGAAGATAGAAAAGTGAAAATTTAGGGTTGTATTTACCTTTGCCTTCCACATCACATAAAATTAAGAAAAAACAGTTTGATCAAAAAAATAAAAAAATATTTTCGGAGGGCAGCCCCCGTTACGACGTACGGATATGAAAAATACGTAAGAACCTATTCTCGGTCCGGTCAAATATACGTGGAAAATTTCATAAAAATCTATTCAGTCGTTCTCGAGTTATGTGTTGGTAACTGTCACGACTTTCTTTTGTTTATATAGATGTAAAATATTTAAATGGCCATTAAAAAATAACGGTTAGTGCTGGAAAAGTGAAAATTTAGGGTTGTATGTATCTTTACGTTCCACATCATATGAAATTAAAAAAAAAGAGTTTCTCTGAAAAAATAGAAATAAATATAAGGGTGGCAAGCCCCCTTAAGACGCACGGGTATGAAATATAGATAACAACCTACTACCGGTCCGGTCGAATACACTTGCAAACTTTCATAAAAATCGGTCAAGTCGTTTCGGAGGAGTATGGCAACAAACACTGTAAAAAGAGCTTTTTATACATATAGCTGTAAAAATTTTGGTGGCTACTAAAATGACAATATAAAACCGTATAAACCTTCCCTGAACTTCCACAAATAATTCAACATCAAAATTAGCCAAATCGGTCCATACAGTCTCGAGTTTTAGCGAGACTAACGCACAGCAATAGATTTTTATATATAAGATGCAAAATTTTAGATGGCTATTAAAAAATAACGGTCGAAGATAGAAAAGTGAAAATTTAGGGTTGTATTTACCTTTGCCTTCCACATCACATAAAATTAAGAAAAAACAGTTTGACCAAAAAAAAAATAAAAAAATATTTTAGGGGGGCAGCCCCCGTTACGACGTACGGATATGAAAAATACATAACAACCTATTCTCGGTCCGGTCAAATATACGTGGAAAATTTCATAAAAATCTATTCAGTCGTTCTCGAGTTATGTGTTGGTAGCTGTCACGACTTTCTTTTGTTTATATAGATGTAAAATATTTAAATGGCCATTAAAAAATAACGGTTAGTGCTGGAAAAGTGAAAATGTAGGGTTGTATGTATCTTTACGTTCCACATCATATGAAATTAAAAAAAAAGAGTTTCTCTGAAAAAATAGAAATAAATATAAGGGTGGCAAGCCCCCTTAAGACGCACGGGTATGAAATATAGATAACAACCTACTACCGGTCCGGTCGAATACACTTGCAAACTTTCATAAAAATCGGTCAAGTCGTTTCGGAGGAGTATGGCAACAAACACTGTAAAAAGAGCATTTTATACATATAGCTGTAAAAATTTTGGTGGCTACTAAAATGACAATATAAAACCGTATAAACCTTCCCTGAACTTCCACAAATAATTCAACATCAAAATTAGCCAAATCGGTCCACACATTCTCGGGTTTTAGCGAGACTAACGCACAGCAATAGATTTTTATATATAAGATGCAAAATTTTAGATGGCTATTAAAAAATAACGGTCGAAGATAGAAAAGTGAAAATTTAGGGTTGTATTTACCTTTGCCTTCCACATCACATAAAATTAAGAAAAAACAGTTTGATCAAAAAAATAAAAAAATATTTTAGGAGGGCAGCCCCCGTTACGACGTACGGATATGAAAAATACGTAAGAACCTATTCTCGGTCCGGTCAAATATACGTGGAAAATTTCATAAAAATCTATTCAGTCGTTCTCGAGTTATGTGTTGGTAACTGTCACGACTTTCTTTTGTTTATATAGATGTAAAATATTTAAATGGCCATTAAAAAATAACGGTTAGTGCTGGAAAAGTGAAAATTTAGGGTTGTATGTATCTTTACGTTCCACATCATATGAAATTAAAAAAAAAGAGTTTCTCTGAAAAAATAGAAATAAATATAAGGGTGGCAAGCCCCCTTAAGACGCACGGGTATGAAATATAGATAACAACCTACTACCGGTCCGGTCGAATACACTTGCAAACTTTCATAAAAATCGGTCAAGTCGTTTCGGAGGAGTATGGCAACAAACACTGTAAAAAGAGCATTTTATACATATAGCTGTAAAAATTTTGGTGGCTACTAAAATGACAATATAAAACCGTATAAACCTTCTCTGAACTTCCACAAATAATTCAACATCAAAATTAGCCAAATCGGTCCACACATTCTCGAGTTTTAGCGAGACTAACGCACAGCAATAGATTTTTATATATAAGATGCAAAACTTAAATGGCTATTAGAAAATAACGGTCGAAGATAGAAAAGTGAAAATTTAGGGTTGTATTTACCTTTGCCTTCCACATCACATAAAATTAAGAAAAAACAGTTTGACCAAAAAAATAAAAAAATATTTTAGGGGGGCAGCCCCCGTTACGACGTACGGATATGAAATATACATAACAACCTATTCTCGGTCCGGTCAAATATACGTGGAAAATTTCATAAAAATCTATTCAGTCGTTCTCGAGTTATGTGTTGGTAACTGTCACGACTTTCTTTTGTTTATATAGATGTAAAATATTTAAATGGCCATTAAAAAATAACGGTTATTGCTGGAAAAGTGAAAATTTAGGGTTGTATGTATCTTTACGTTCCACATCATATGAAATTAAAAAAAAAAGAGTTTCTCTGAAAAATAGAAATAAATATAAGGGTGGCAAGCCCCCTTAAGACGCACGGGTATGAAATATAGATAACAACCTACTACCGGTCCGGTCGAATACACTTGCAAACTTTCATAAAAATCGGTCAAGTCGTTTCGGAGGAGTATGGCAACAAACACTGTAAAAAGAGCATTTTATACATATAGCTGTAAAAATTTTGGTGGCTACTAAAATGACAATATAAAACCGTATAAACCTTCCCTGAACTTCCACAAATAATTCAACATCAAAATTAGCCAAATCGGTCCACACATTCTCGAGTTTTAGCGAGACTAACGCACAGCAATAGATTTTTATATATAAGATGCAAAACTTTAGATGGCTATTAAAAAATAACGGTCGAAGATAGAAAAGTGAAAATTTAGGGTTGTATTTACCTTTGCCTTCCACATCACATAAAATTAAGAAAAAACAGTTTGATCAAAAAAATAAAAAAATATTTTAGGAGGGCAGCCCCCGTTACGACGTACGGATATGAAAAATACGTAAGAACCTATTCTCGGTCCGGTCAAATATACGTGGAAAATTTCATAAAAATCTATTCAGTCGTTCTCGAGTTATGTGTTGGTAACTGTCACGACTTTCTTTTGTTTATATAGATGTAAAATATTTAAATGGCCATTAAAAAATAACGGTTAGTGCTGGAAAAGTGAAAATTTAGGGTTGTATGTATCTTTACGTTCCACATCATATGAAATTAAAAAAAAAGAGTTTCTCTGAAAAAATAGAAATAAATATAAGGGTGGCAAGCCCCCTTAAGACGCACGGGTATGAAATATAGATAACAACCTACTACCGGTCCGGTCGAATACACTTGCAAACTTTCATAAAAATCGGTCAAGTCGTTTCGGAGGAGTATGGCAACAAACACTGTAAAAAGAGCATTTTATACATATAGCTGTAAAAATTTTGGTGGCTACTAAAATGACAATATAAAACCGTATAAACCTTCTCTGAACTTCCACAAATAATTCAACATCAAAATTAGCCAAATCGGTCCACACATTCTCGAGTTTTAGCGAGACTAACGCACAGCAATAGATTTTTATATATAAGATGCAAAACTTAAATGGCTATTAGAAAATAACGGTCGAAGATAGAAAAGTGAAAATTTAGGGTTGTATTTACCTTTGCCTTCCACATCACATAAAATTAAGAAAAAACAGTTTGACCAAAAAAATAAAAAAATATTTTAGGGGGGCAGCCCCCGTTACGACGTACGGATATGAAATATACATAACAACCTATTCTCGGTCCGGTCAAATATACGTGGAAAATTTCATAAAAATCTATTCAGTCGTTCTCGAGTTATGTGTTGGTAACTGTCACGACTTTCTTTTGTTTATATAGATGTAAAATATTTAAATGGCCATTAAAAAATAACGGTTATTGCTGGAAAAGTGAAAATTTAGGGTTGTATGTATCTTTACGTTCCACATCATATGAAATTAAAAAAAAAGAGTTTCTCTGAAAAATAGAAATAAATATAAGGGTGGCAAGCCCCCTTAAGACGCACGGGTATGAAATATAGATAACAACCTACTACCGGTCCGGTCGAATACACTTGCAAACTTTCATAAAAATCGGTCAAGTCGTTTCGGAGGAGTATGGCAACAAACACTGTAAAAAGAGCATTTTATACATATAGCTGTAAAAATTTTGGTGGCTACTAAAATGACAATATAAAACCGTATAAACCTTCCCTGAACTTCCACAAATAATTCAACATCAAAATTAGCCAAATCGGTCCACACATTCTCGAGTTTTAGCGAGACTAACGCACAGCAATAGATTTTTATATATAAGATGCAAAACTTTAGATGGCTATTAAAAAATAACGGTCGAAGATAGAAAAGTGAAAATTTAGGGTTGTATTTACCTTTGCCTTCCACATCACATAAAATTAAGAAAAAACAGTTTGACCAAAAAAATAAAAAAAATATTTTAGGGGGGCAACCCCCGTTACGACGTACGGATATGAAAAATACATAACAACCTATTCTCGGTCCGGTCAAATATACTTGGAAAATTTCATAAAAATCTATTCAGTCGTTCTCGAGTTATGTGTTGGTAACTGTCACGACTTTCTTTTGTTTATATAGATGTAAAATATTTAAATGGCCATTAAAAAATAACGGTTATTGCTGGAAAAGTGAAAATTTAGGGTTGTATGTACCTTTACGTTCCACATCATATGAAATTAAAAAAAAAGAGTTTCTCTGAAAAATAGAAATAAATATAAGGGTGGCAAGCCCCCTTAAGACGCACGGGTATGAAATATAGATAACAACCTACTACCGTTCCGGTCGAATACACTTGCAAACTTTCATAAAAATCGGTCAAGTCGTTTCGGAGGAGTATGGCAACAAACACTGTAAAAAGAGCATTTTATACATATAGCTGTAAAAATTTTGGTGGCAACTAAAATGACAATATAAAACCGTATAAACCTTCCCTGAACTTCCACAAATAATTCAACATCAAAATTAGCCAAATCGGTCCACACATTCTCGAGTTTTAGCGAGACTAACGCACAGCAATAGATTTTTATATATAAGATATATATATATATATATATATATATATATATATATATATATATATATATATATATATATATATATATAAAAAGTACTGAGATAACAGCTGGGAAAACCCTGGTACTGAGGAAGCAATGAAAGACTGGTGCTTCAAAGTGAGTGCCTTTTATTTTGGTCAAGCTTTCGCCTATTGTTTTTAGGCTTCTTCAGGACTTGCTACAAAGAAGAACATTCTTTACAAATATGCTTAAAGATAGAACAAGCAATTCTTACCGAAATAGGTGCACTAGTGCTCAGTGAAAATAAGAATACATCTTTTACCTTGCCTTTTTTGTGTATAAGAATTATTTCGGTAAGAATTGCTTGTTCTATCTTTAAGCATATTTGTAAAGAATGTTCTTCTTTGTAGCAAGTCCTGAAGAAGCCTAAAAACAATAGGCGAAAGCTTGACCAAAATAAAAGGCACTCACTTTGAATCACCAGTCTTTCATTGCTTCCTCAGTACCAGGGTTTTCCCAGCTGTTATCTCAGTACTTTTTTATTTACTAGTAACCCAATTACTCCTTGGACGTTTTTATATATATATATATATATATATATATATATATATATATATATATATTTTTTTTTTTTTTTTTTTTTTTTTTTTTTTTTTTTTTTTTTTTATATATATATCGATATATATATATCGATATATATATATATATATATATATCGATAAAAGGTACGTTGTCCCCTCGCGGTGAAAACTATGACGACCTCGCCTCACCCTTTTGTAGTTCTTTTTTTCAAAAAATATATGCATATATACAATGAGGGGAACTTTCTAATTAAGAATTTCTAAAGAGGGGAAACGATTTTAAATGTTTTTTTTTTATATATAAATTTACGATTAAATCCAATGAGCTGTCGCCTCACAACTATATATGACTAACAATGAAAGCCGGTACGTTGTTGCCTCAGACGGCGTTGCCAAATATTCGAAAATGAATAAAGGATTGAGTGGGTCGAACTTTGGTGCACAGCGAGAGGTAGTATAGGTATTTATTACGGATATAGGTAAAGAAATAGTGGGAATTTGTTCACATGTTCCATTGTTGTTTACATTAAAAATAAAGGATGGTTATTTTTGATATTTTAACCTTCGAATGACCAAGCGGGGGAAATTGTGACCCCAGCGTATGTTTTTCTTTAATAAATTCAAAAGTATTTTCAATTTTAAACTCATTATTTTTTTATTTGACTTTAATATCATTCTAGATATCCTCATATTTTGAAATAAAAAAAATTCCCTATATTTTACGAATAAAAAATATATTCTGAAGTTGATGTTTAGTAAAATGGCGTCTATTATGTGTAATTACAAGTAGTTTTACGCTAATTACGTCGACTTTGCAAAGTAACAAGACACTTACTCAACATACACACTACACATGACACTAATACTCATGTTGTGACTGGCTGAATGACATAAAGTCCATGCCAAAAAAAAAACTCAAGAAAAAAAACTTTATTTTTTGTTAATTGTCATTTTTGACATTTTTGACCTGGGGTCATTTTCCCCCCCTTGGTCATCCGTGTAACAGAAAAAGGTTGGTCATCGGAAGGTTAAATAAGCTTAAGATATGAACATGGTTTGTTTGGATTATATGTTTAAAATTTTTTTAGTAGCAGATATTCCAAAGCTAGTATTTTGCAATAAATTAAGCTAAGCCAAATTATTTTGTGTGAATTATTGCTCTTATACAGTAAAATTATAAATGCTCTTAACGATATAATTTATTATTTGCAGTAAACATATTCTTACCTATCTCACAGAAAAAAGTGTCAACGGTTTATTTAAAAATTTTAATTAAAAACCAGTGAACTAGTATACATAGCTGTAAAAATGTTCCAACAAAACGTATTCTTACAGCAAAGTGTACAAAAATAATCCATAAGGTGGTGAAGGTGGGGTGGTTTTAAGGGCGAAAATGGTTTTCTGAAATTTCTGGCTAAACATTGCATCGTTTAAAAAATTCAACGCAAAAGCTGTGGGCGCTAAAAAAATCTACAATTTGTGTAGTGGTCTTTTTATTATAATCTCAAAAAATGTTGAGAAAAACTCAAAGGTAGGTTTTAGGTACCTATTTAATTTTTTTCTTCTACAAAAATGATTTCATTATGTTTTGTTTAAATGTCAAACCCTTTCTTTGAGGCGTTCGTTGGTTAGATGTTTATTATATCTAAGAATAAAAAAAATATAAAAATAGCAACAAAAAGTAAAATAAAATATTTCTATATTTTCACTTAAGCATCATATAAAAATCTTACATATGCCGTAATAGTATAGTATAGTTGATCCAAAAGTTGGCATAACCCAGACATCCAAAGGGAAAGTTTTCCTTCAACACCAAATTGTTCTATATGGTCCACACAATGTCCAGAAAAAAGTCACACCATTTTGAGCGTCGGGTTTGGGGGGGGGGGGGAGAGGGGGAGAAATCGGTAAATTCGTAGTTTTTTAAGTTTTTCGCCAATATTTCTAAAACTATGCGGTTTAGCATGAATAATCCTCTATACAAAATTGTTCTACATTAAATTTGAAATAAAAAAGGCCCTATGCATAATCTTTGTAAAATGAATGGTTCCAAAGTTACGGAGGTAGTATAGTATAACTGGTCCAAAAAAGGCGTAACCCAAACATCCAAAGTAAAAGTTTTCCTCCAACACCAAAATGTTCTATATGGTCCACATATTGTTCAGTAAAAAGTTACACCATTTTGAGCGATCGGTTTGGGAGGGAGCTGGGAGAGAAGCCGGTAAATTAGTAGTTTTTTTAGGTTTTTCGTCAATATTTCTAAAACTATGCTTTAGCGTAAACAATGTTATATACAAAAATTGTCTACATAAAATTTAAAACAAAAAATGTTCTATACATTTTCGATACTTTTTATATTTTTTGGGCAATATTTATGATATAACTATACCAAAAACCCAGACATCCAAAGTGAAAGTTATCCTCCAACACCAAATTGTTCTATATGGTCCACATAATGTTCAGAAAAAAGTCACACCATTTTGAGCGTCGGGTTTGGTGGTGGGGGGGGGGGGGGAGGGATGAGAAATCGGTAGATATAAAAAGTATCGAAAACCTCCAATTTTCACCCTCCGTAACTCTGGAACCGTTGATTTTATGACAATTATGTATAGAACCTTTTTTGTTTTAAATTTTATGTAGAACATTTTTCTATAGAACATTCCTTACGCTAAAGCATAGTTTTAGAAATATTGACGAAAAACGTAAAAAAAATTCTAATTTACCGACTTCTCCCCCATCTCCCCCCAAACAGAACGCTCAAAATGGTGTAACTTTTTACTGAACAATATGTGGACCATATAGAACAATTTGGTGTTGAAGGAAAACTTTTACTTCGGATGTCTGGGTTAGGCCTTTTTTTAGACCAATTATACTATACTACCTCCGTAACTTTGGAACCGTTCATTTTAGAAGGGTTATGCATAGGGCCTTTTTTATTTCAAATTTAATGTAGAACAATTTTGTGTAGAAGGTTGTTCATGCTAAACCGCTTAGTTTTAGAAATATTGACGAAAAACCTAAAAAACTACGAATTTGCAGATTTCTCCCCCTCTCCCCCCCAAACCCGACGCTCAAAATGGTGTGACTTTTTTCTGAACATTATGTGGACCATATAGAACAATTTGGTGTTGGAGGATAACTTTCACTTTGGATGTCTGGGTTTGGGTCTAACTATACCATACTATAAATATTTTATTTTTATAAGATGTTGAATTTTTGATTTTATAATATTGGAATTCACCTTAGATGGATATACGCCATATTGAATATAATTTGAAAAGTGTTGGCACACATGAATAAGGCACATAATATTATGAATCTCATATGAATCTCCTTCGGAATCTTCCCTTGCTTGGTTTTTTGATGCTTTGAGTAGTTTTTTATTTACTTATCTTCACTGTCCGTTTTAAATTATTTACTTGTTTGAGCCAATACGTTATCTTTTGCAACCAACGCTTTACTTTATTAAACGTCTTGCATACCTGCAATACTTGGAAAATTAATATTCGTATTTTGAAGATTGCTTTTTTATTTTCTTCCGCATTTCTAAATCGTGGTGAAAATCTAGTTCTTCAAGCGATTTTCCATTATATTCTAAAGGAAGAGAATCCCTTTCCATTACTATTAAAAATTTTGACAATTTTACGGTTTGATAAATGTCAGCATGTAATTCAAATTTCATTCATCATGCATTTTTTCGTCATGCCCCATAAACTTGACAAATTCTTTAGTTTAATTTTTGGACATACTTAAAATTTGTGCTACTGTTGCAATGTTTTTGCGTAATTTGTTGCCTGATATAGCTTCAGGGTTTGTTAAATTCATTTTGCTTGTCAATTTACGGATTGAAACATCCCATTTGTCCCATTTTAGCTTACTGCCTGGAACTGCAAACATATAGTTATTAACGTCGGACGACATCAGACATGTATTTATATCTATGTTTTATTAAAGTTTCTATGAAACCTTGCAACATTTTTCGAAGTAAAATAACAACAGCTCAAGAACCTTTACCAGAACACACTGGAATTTTTTGTCCCCTCGTAAGTGCCTTTTCTCCTTCAGTTAAAACATTTTCAAAATCACTTAAGTCCGTTTATCTTTCGTTATTAGTGCTGAATTTTTAAATACTGAACATTACCTATTCGTCTTCTGTTAAAAATAATGGCTAATGCTAGAGCATAGTTAACTAAATTTTTATGTTTCAAAATTATCAATATTGCTCTCAAACGTCTTCTACCACTTCACACCAATTTTAATACTTTCTTCTCAGAATATTTTAATATCACTTACAAGTGGTACTAGCTTTGGCAATTTTTGTTCTTGAATATATTTGTTAGCGAGAGAAGCAATTTCCAAACTCCAACGATTTGTCAGCAACGTTTTCAAATTATGTATTTATAGCTCTTGGCCAATTCCTGTATTTGTCTTTCTGTTGAACACGTAAAATCAGCTGATTCTTTTAGTATTAAATGGAGGTGTTCATAGCAACATAGTTTTAGATACGTACCCAAGTGCAACGCGATAATACGAGTAGGAGAACTGAAGGTCTTTTTAAAACTATTATATACATATAAAACTAAAGACTAAGTAGTCGAAAATGACTGTTCGACTGCAACGAAATTGAAAATGGTTATTCATTTTTGATTTACATATTTACTCTGATTGGAGGACGAAGGAAACCATTCTCGTTGGAACTTTACCGCGCTGGGCAGAAGAGACTGAATTATAAATTGTAAAATTCCCTCATCTTCCTTAGTCTCAGCATCCGTTATGGCCTGGAAATTTTAGAAGCCTCAAAGGTGTAACCAGAGAAGGTTCCCATTGTTTTCAATTTGGTAGGATGTGGACATTTTTGGTATTGTTTTATGTGCTATTAGGTTGAAAATTTAGTCTTTTGCTAGCAGTTGCCGCTAGGGCATCCCTGCCATTTCGTTCGTTGCAATTCGTGACTGCACGCCGGGGTTTGTCCTAGTTGGGTCAGAGAGAGCAGCATATGCGCCTCCTGATGAGAGACTAATAAGTTTCGAAACCTGTAGAGGCGCTTGCAGCGCTCTCTGATTGGACTAGAATATGACGCGCCTGTAGTTTCGCGTTGCAACGAAATTGAAAATGGTTATTCATTTTTGACATATAAAACTCTTGGAACACTTGAGATCGTCAAAATTTTAGGGTCTTAAATATGCTTTAAAGCAATCGTATTATTATTTACCATCGTTCTATACTTAATAAGAAATATAGAGAGGGTTCGCATTCTTCCACTACATGCATAGTTTATACCCTCTCTCTTATGGTTTTTTAAGTAAGAATTACCAAAATTAACGTAAATGTAAATGCTATACATCTTTCGTTTTGTCGAAGACTCTTGTTCCTTAACATTTAATTTGGGGACAACGTTTTTTGGATGTCTTGTCAATTTAGACCAGGGCGCATCTGTAAAAATATTAGTACATTTGGACGTTGAGAGGTGACTCAAATTTGTTTGCAGAAATTGCTTGAAAATAACTCAAATAATAATATTTGTGTTATCCTCCCTCTCAAAAATGTCCGGAACATTGTTTAAATAATCAAAATATCAATAAATTAAGGAAAAATTCGATTTTTTTCTTCGTTTTTTGATTATAACTTTAAAAGTATTCATTTCCGAGAAAAGATGTACTGACATAAAAGTTGCGTAATTAAATTTCCTACAATACAGAATTGGTTAGAAATTTAAAAAAATACTCACCCTTGTTGCAAAATAGCAATAATTGCGAAAAAACCATACAAAAACAAGTATTCAAATTTTACGTTTTTCAACCATTTATGCTACACCTAGGACCTTCATATTTCACCCAGAAAAACTATATGATACAGTAAAACAATACTATAAATTTTATTAAAATCGGTTTAATAGATTTTGCAAAATAAATTTTGCAATCCAGCTTTCACAAAAAAAATTCATTTTCTCAAAATGTTAAAGAACTGAAAATAAAGCAGATAGCAAGTTGAATTTTTTTTGCTTATAGAGGTGTACTGTACCTTTAATTTGGAATTTTCAAAATTAAAATCTATTAACTACCACGGCGTCAGAAATTTTTTTAAATAAACATTAATTATTGGTGCTACGCCCAGGACAGCGGGTAGTTTGCTCTGATTGGGCATTCCAATGACCTTTAATAAATATTGTTACATTTTAATTTTTATTACATTTCGATATAAATAAATAAATTTGTTTATTGCAAAATAAAAACACATACTCTATCCTTGAAAATAACACTTTTGTAGCAAAAACTTTCTTTGTTCATATATTTTAATTTAAAGAATAAAAGTTTCTTATTTTTAAACATATTACGCAATTGTTTAAATAATATTTCACAAACAATAATAAAATGGGTTTGATTTTTGTGGAATTAAAATATTAAATTACAACAAAATATAGAGTAAGAAAATAATATATTAGATAAAGATTGGAAGAAATTTTGGTGGAAATCAACTTGTGTGAATCGAACACCGCTGTCCTGCGCGTAGCACCAAAAATTAATGTTTATTTAAAAAATTTCCTGACGCCGTGGTAATTATTCGATTTTAATTTTGCAAATTGCAAATGACAGGTACAGTACACTTCTATAACCAAAGAAAAATTTGAACTTGCTATCTGCTTTATTTTCAGTTCTGTAACATTTTGAAAAAATGAATTTTTTTGCGAAAGCTGGATTGCAAAACATATTTTGCAAAATCTATTGAACCGATCTTAATAAAATTTAAACTATTGTTTTACTATATCATAAAGTTTTTGTGGGTCAAATATGAAGGTCCTAAGTGGAGCATAAATGGTTGAAAAACGTAAAATGCGAATACTTGTTTTTGTATGGTTTTTTTCGCAATTATTGCTATTTGGCAACAAGGGTGACTATTTTTTAAATTTTTAACTAACTCTGTATTATTGTAAATTTAATTACGCAACTTTTATTTCAGTAAAACTTTTCTAAAAAATGAGAAGTTTTAAAGTTTAATCAAAAAACCAATAAAAAAATCGAATTTTTCCTTCATATTTTGACATTTTGATTATTTAAACAATGTTCCGGACCATTTTGAGTGGGAGGATAACTCAAATATTATTATTTGAGTTATTTTCAAGCAATTTCTGCAAAAAAAATTGAGTCACCTCTCAACGTCCATCTCAAAACAGATGGGCCCTGGACTAATTTATTTTTGTTAGTTTCTCATTTTATCGTCCTATGTTTTTTTGCTTGAAATATTACTGTTGTCATTTCTATTCAAACATTTTAATGTCAGATTACGGGTTTTTCTTTCAGAGCAGAAGTAGTAAACTTCTGATTTTGGATAGTGTTTTGTTGTTTCATTTTTGAGATTTTTGAAACTGTTGCTATACTGTTCAATGATAAATTCCTATATGAAATTTACTTAGATTGACTCCCGTTTGCATGTCACTCACATAAAGATATTTATTTTGGTTTTAGTTTTTTTTTATTTGAGTTAAGCCATTCAGGTTCATTTTTGTGTTTTTCAACTTTCTGTAATTTCGATAGTATATAAGTGTTTATCCTCTGTCATAGCTGTTATTTTTTTTCCTACTGCGGTTACAGAAAAAATCATTTATGTTCTTACTTTTGTAATAAGTCACATAATATAATGAATTTTTATTTTTAGGATTAAATTAATGACTGGTTAGAATTTTCCTATCCTTTCGTCTTCATCCTCCTTTGGGGCATAGACTTGTTCAGTTCCATATTATAATAACTACTTAGGTATTACATACGCTCCATGATTACTAATATTCTGTTTGTAATTTTTATTAATTCCTATGCGACCAGCTAACATATTTTTATTCCGGCATGCTCTCTCTCTTATAGAATTTGTTTATACAGGGTGTCCAGAAACTCTACCTACAAACGAAGATAGGCGATTTCTCAGATATTTTCCTAAGACAATTTAACCCAATTCACCTAGTCCGAAAATGCTTCCTAAGGGAGCTAGAGCTCTTGGAAGATGGCATCTAGTAATTAGTTTTTCTTAAATACCTCCAGAACGCTTCTATTTAGAAAAACGAAATTTGGTAAGCCTATTCATCTTCCAGGGATAAATCGATTCCATCCATTGGGAATTTTAAGTACCGGTCATAGGCGTCCATTTTGGGTAGGGCAACGGTTATTTTATAGCATAACTTTTCTGTCTTTAGCGTTTAAGTATTTTTGACTCTGGATTTTTAAATTGTGAGGTATTCTAGAATTAAAAGGTACTCTTGCTTTAAGTCGTTACACATCGATTTCTAGAAAAATTTATTTGAAAATTTTCGTTTTTTGAATTTGAAAAGAATTTAAAAAAACGGTGTATTTTACCAACTTGAAGCAAGAGTAACTTTTAGTACCAGAATACCTCATAATTTAATAATCTAGTGTCAAAAATGCTTAAAAATTAAAGACAAAAAGTTATGCGATAAAATAACCGTTGACCTACCCAAAACGGACGCATATGACCGGTACTAAAAATTTGCAATTAATGAAACCGATTCATCTCTGGAATATAAACAAACGTACCAGTTTTTGTTTTCTAAATAGTTTTTTTTAATTCTTTTTTAATTCAAGAAACGAATAATTTTCAAATCGATTTTTCTAGAAAATGGTATATTTTATGGACTTGAAGCAAGATTACCATTTAGTACTAGAATAATTCACAATTTAATAATCCATAGTCAAAAATGCTTAAAAATTAAATACAAAAAAGGTATGGGATAAAATAACCGTTGCCGCACCCAAAACGGGCGGCTATGACCGGTACTGGGAATTCACAATGAATGGAATCGATTTATATCTGGATGATAAATATGCGTAATAGTTTTCGTTTTTCTAAATAGAAGCGTTCTGGCGGTATTTAAGAAAAACTAATTACAAGACGCCATCTTCAAAGAGCTCGCTCTAGCTCCCTTAGGAAGCATTTTCGGACTAAGTGAATTGGGTTAAATTATCTTAAAATTATCTTAGGAATCTCCTTTTTTCGTTTGTCGGTAGAGTTTTTGGACACCCTGTATAAGGCAACAATTTTAAATCGTAAGCTGCAACTTATATCATAAACTTTTTAGCTGCCTTGTTACGGTACCGACGGCGCATATTTTTATATTTCACGACCTAATACCCAATGCAAACTGAAAGCGACGTTGCCAAAATCTGAGGCGACAAGGTACCGGTTGTTAACCAAAAAGTAGAATTTATATGCTGAGGCGATAACATACAGCCAGTCACTGCTGCAATGCCGATACTAGCGCCAGTGATATACTGCCGAACTAACGAACCAAAAAATAGTGAAAAGGGGTACGTTTTCACCTCAAAACTATTTTTTGCACATCGACTCATAAGCTGGTTGGGAAGCTGTCCTGAAATTTTCAGCCCAAAACGTTGTCGCCTCACCAAAGTGAGGCGACAACGTCATATATGAGGCGACAAAGCCTACCGATTCACCGTTTCTGAGGCGACAAGGTACCCCTTATCAATATATATATATATATATATATATATATATATATATATATATATATATATATATATATATATATACATATATAACAGGTATATAATCTTTGCTGAACAGTTAGGAAACAAGGTTGAAATATTGGGGTAGCAGCAATCTCAAAGAAAACTCTTTATAATAATTCCAAGCTTTCGATAATGTTTATTATCATCTTCAGGAAACTACAAATATAAATATACAGTATTTAACAATTAGTCTAACTAAAATCAATAAAAATTGTTATCTTTGTGCCATCAAAAATCCAAAACACCATAGTTTTCTCTCACTAAACTAGGTGTCTAGGATCCCCAGAAACACAAAAATAACAAAATATTGCTCTGAGAAATGCAGAGCTAATACTCTCACTATAAACACCGCATATCACAGAACAACCTTACTAAAAAATTATTTATATGTTTTGGTACTTACATTATTTGAGGATGTAGAGCCTAGTTGTTAAATACTGACATAACAATGAAATTTTGTCTTGGTAAATAGTAAATAATATAAATTAAAGTAAAAACTATATAAAAACTTATAAAAATCTGAGTATAAAGCGATAAAAGCTAAAATATTTTTTAAAAAATTATGTATGTCTAATTGGCATTTTACAAAATGTCTAACAAAATGTTATGGATGTTTATTCATTTTTCTTTGAATTCATACGGAAACGTCACATTCACTGAACCAATTATAATTTTGTTATAAATTTCTAATAATTTTGAAATAGGAAAAGAGCGAAATGATAATATAAAAGTTTTAATAAATGCAAAATTGTTTCATAGTCCTTGTCATTTATTATTATGTAGTATACTGAAAAAATCTACAAATTATGTATCAAATTAAAGAAGAATCTGAATTATTAAATTTAAATTGGTTATTTTTGTCTAAAGTGAGCAAATAAGAATAAATTTCACTGAGATGTCTTACATCTGATTTTTTGTTTATCGAATTTTCTTCTTGAAAGATAAAAGCCATTTCCAAAAAAAGTCTTTTTTTATATGAGTTCTCAGAAGCTAGTACTTTAGTATGTTGATAATCCATTACATGACCCTCTTTGGAAACATGTTCTGCTAAAGCACAACGTTCAGGATGTAGTCTAGAATCACTTTTATGTGAAATTATTCGAGATGATAAAGTTCTCGAGGTGATACCTATATAGCTCATATTACAACTACGACATGGTATATTATAAACTACATTTGAACAAGACAATGCAGGAGTTTTATCTTTCAGTCTAGTAAAAATTGAGTTAATAGATAATGTGATACTATTAGCTATTTTTATGCCACTAATTTGATTAAAGATTCTGCTTAGCTTTGGTGTGATGTTCTTAATGTAAGGGAGTGAAAAATATTTAAAGTTAATGGGTTCCTGGTTTTCTGGAATATTTTTATTTTTTTTAATATTTTTTAAAAATATCAGACAACTCATTTCATAATACAAATCTAAGAATATTATATAATATATTCATTGACAATTCCTATCCAAAAACCCTTATAAAGAAATTACTTTTTAATACATCTGACATCTCATACACAAATAATAATAGTATTAACAACCAAAATTTAAATAATCTTACTAATGTTGCAGAAAACCAGGAACCCATTAACTTTAAATATTTTTCACTCCCTTACATTAAGAACATCACACCAAAGCTAAGCAGAATCTTTAATCAAATTAGTGGCATAAAAATAGCTAATAGTATCACATTATCTATTAACTCAATTTTTACTAGACTGAAAGATAAAACTCCTGCATTGTCTTGTTCAAATGTAGTTTATAATATACCATGTCGTAGTTGTAATATGAGCTATATAGGTATCACCTCGAGAACTTTATCATCTCGAATAATTTCACATAAAAGTGATTCTAGACTACATCCTGAACGTTGTGCTTTAGCAGAACATGTTTCCAAAGAGGGTCATGTAATGGATTATCAACATACTAAAGTACTAGCTTCTGAGAACTCATATAAAAAAAGACTTTTTTTGGAAATGGCTTTTATCTTTCAAGAAGAAAATTCGATAAACAAAAAATCAGATGTAAGACATCTCAGTGAAATTTATTCTTATTTGCTCACTTTAGACAAAAATAACCAATTTAAATTTAATAATTCAGATTCTTCTTTAATTTGATACATAATTTGTAGATTTTTTCAGTATACTACATAATAATAAATGACAAGGACTATGAAACAATTTTGCATTTATTAAAACTTTTATATTATCATTTCGCTCTTTTCCTATTTCAAAATTATTAGAAATTTATAACAAAATTATAATTGGTTCAGTGAATGTGACGTTTCCGTATGAATTCAAAGAAAAATGAATAAACATCCATAACATTTTGTTAGACATTTTGTAAAATGCCAATTAGACATACATAATTTTTTAAAAAATATTTTAGCTTTTATCGCTTTATACTCAGATTTTTATAAGTTTTTATATAGTTTTTACTTTAATTTATATTATTTACTATTTACCAAGACAAAATTTCATTGTTATGTCAGTATTTAACAACTAGGCTCTACATCCTCAAATAATGTAAGTACCAAAACATATAAATAATTTTTTTAGTAAGGTTGTTCTGTGATATGCGGTGTTTATAGTGAGAGTATTAGCTCTGCATTTCTCAGAGCAATATTTTGTTATTTTTGTGTTTCTGGGGATCCTAGACACCTAGTTTAGTGAGAGAAAACTATGGTGTTTTGGATTTTTGATGGCACAAAGATAACAATTTTTATTGATTTTAGTTAGACTAATTGTTAAATACTGTATATTTATATTTGTAGTTTCCTGAAGATGATAATAAACATTATCGAAAGCTTGGAATTATTATAAAGAGTTTTCTTTGAGATTGCTGCTACCCCAATATTTCAACCTTGTTTTATACATATATATATATATTTAACCTCTCCTTGTTATATATATATATATATATATATATATATATATATATATATATATATTTTTTCTAAATGGTAATACCACTATTAAAAAGAGCATAAGAATCTGTTTTATTAACTATTTTGAACTTTTTAGTCATGTTAATTACCATTTAATAAATTCATAACGTATCTCCCATGTAATTACAGTCGGAAAAATAAAATAACACCCATGAACGAACATATAAAACACGCTGTATTTTCCTGTCACCGTGTCACAAAGAAAATTGTCCAGTGCAAGTATATGTAACAATAATTATTACATGTACTTGCGCTGGCCAATTTTTTGTGTGACACGGTGACAGGAAAATACAGCGTGTTTTATATGTTCGTTCATGGCTATTCTTTCATTTTTCCTACTTTATGTGTGGCAGATTCGTGCAAATATTATAAGAATTATTGTGAATTTAACGGTAGAAGCATATAATTTGGACTACATAATATACTAGACATACAAAAGTTCAAATTTAGATATGAGGCCAACTCAGATTTTGCCTTTTACAAAAATGGCGAGCACTCAAAATGGCGGCTATACATATGTGACTAATAATAGCACTATAACTTTTGAACGAAAAGTCCGATTTCAGCCAAATTTGGCATAAAGGTTCTTTTTTTGATGAATAAATAAGATCGAGGTCTTGAACCGGAAGAATAGGTCTACCAGAAGTTGTGTTTTTACTGTTTTTTATGTAAAAATATGTTATATTTTTTCAATTCTTTCATCCTGTATATATTATTTTTTTAAAAAGGTAATACCGCCATTGAAACAAATCTAAAAATATTTTTTGGGAAGGATTTTGAACTTTTTAGTTACGTATGTTAATTACCATTTAATAAATGCATAACGTATCTTCACATGTACCTATGTGCGGCAGATTCATTTTGAATGCCCGCCATTTTTGTAAAAGACAAATCTGAGGTGGCCTCATATCTAAATTTGAATCTTTGTATGTGTAGTGTGTGTGGTCCAAAGACCTCGAAATATTTCCTAAAAAATATTTTTACTTCCTTTTCAACGCCTGTATTACCTTTTTGAAAAATTAATATATACAGGGTGAAAGAATTGGTAAAAAAACAACATTTTTTACATAAAAATCAGGAAAACACAACTTCTGGTAAATCGATTCTTCCGGTTCAAGACCTTGGTCTTAAAGATCACAAAGAGAACCTATACACCAAATTTGGTTAAAATCGGACTTTTCGTTCAAAAGTTACCGTGCTATTAGTCACATATGTATAGTCGCCATTTTGAATCCCCGCCATTTTTGTAAAACGTAAAATCTGAGATGGCCTTATATCTAAATTTGAACCTTAGTGCGTGTAGTATATGTGGTCCAAATTATATACTTCTACCATAAAATGCACAATAATTCTTATAATATTTGCACGAATCTGCCACACATAGTACATGTGAAGATACCTTATGCATTTATTAAATGGTAATTAAGATAACTAAAAAGTTCAAAATATTTTCTACAAAATATTTTTACGGTCTTTTCAATTGCGGTATTACCTCTTTGAAAAGTTAATATATACAAAGGGAAAAAATTAAAAAAAAAACATATTTTTACATAAAGAACCAGTAAAAGCAAAACTTCTGGAAAACCGCATCCATCTTGTAAATCAAAAAAAGAAGCTAATATACCAAATTTGGTTGAAATCGGACTTTTCGTTCAAAAGTTATGGTACTATTAAACACATTATGTAAACCGCCATTTTGAATGCCCGCCATTTTTGTAAAAGGAAAATCTGAGATAACCTCATATCTAAATTTGAACCTTTATATGTGTAGTATATGTGGTCCAAATTATGCTTGTATCATTAAATGTGCAATTGTTTCACATATCGGCCGCACTATCAAGACGACTGCGGTCTGCGGTAAAAGAGTGGCACAAGGCACAATATCCCCCAATCTGATATTAAGGATATCATGAAGTCCTAAGGGTCAAGGAAAAAGTCCGAAGGGTCACAGGCAGCAACACCAATTATTATTACATATGTACTCATATATTTTTTAAATATATTTGTTTATAGTTTGTTTGAATTGGAATTTTGCTAAACATCCGCCATTTATAATGGTAGGGGAGCCCAAGCGGGGATTTTTGCAGTTACTCGAGCGCGTCAGATTATTACATGGGGAGAAACCTTGTACCCTGAAAACGTACCTTAACCATATATTGGCTCTTAATGCAGGGGAGTGCGTTGGAGGGGACGGAAAAAAAAATATATTCTTAGAAAAACTCGAAATCGTCAGATTAAGATAAGTTAAGTACATGCAAAACAGTGTATATTTAAAAAATCTGACGATTTGAGCGAGGCGTAAGGTAATGGGTGAGTCCCAAAGTTTCACAAGAAAAAAGCGAATATTTCGCGAAATGAATGACATGATTTTTTGAAAAATCTATCGAATGGCACCAAACACGACCTCCTACAGAGGTGGGGTGAGGGGTTACTTTAAAATCTTAAATGGGAGCCCCCATTTTTATTGCAAATTTGGATTCCTTACCTAAAAATAAGTAACTTTTATTTCAGACATTTTTTCAAATTATGGATAGATGGCGCTAATCTAAAAAAGCGATTGTTGGAAATGGAAAATTAAATTAAAAATGGAAAGTCCCCACTAAAATGGAAAACTTTACTTAACTTTTTTTGGTTTTAGGACCTACTCTTCACAACCCAATAGGTCCCCATAACGCTCGAATGACTTCACATTTAGCATACTTTGCTCCTCTACAATAAACGACTCTTTCAAAAATTTTATTGTTCGATTTTTCTCAAAGGTAGTTTTTTTTAATTTATTTTTTTGGCTTGGTTGGACTATAGTCATTCAGCCAGTCTCAAAGGTAGTTTTCATAGGCGTAACCGGGGAGTTTGGGGGGTTATAACTCCCCCCCATTTGGATGTACTTTGAGCCCTATACGCTAAACACCATTACTAATCCATACCCACCAGAGACCATCAAGTAGTTGTAACTTCCCCCCCCCCTTAGAATCATCCTGGTTACACCTCTGGTAGTTTTCACTGTATCTTTCATAAAACGTGGTCTAAGATTGACAATTTCTGCAAATTGAAAGGAATACAAGGTGGGCGGTTAATTTTGCCGGTGAGAGTATTCTTTGTTTGCATAAACTAGCAATCCCGACCGCGATATCTCAATTTTAAGAAAGTTCATAAATTGAGCCTAATAAAAAATAACGCTTCAATATATTGATTGAGATAGTAGTCTCATACTTACCACTTTCACTTCCATAATCTCCAGTAGGCGGAGGAGGAATCGGAGATTCGATAATTGATTTACTAAAAAGAAAAATAGGATTTGTGTCGGTTCCTGCCGAATAGGAGCACACCCTCTTCTTCGGGTCCAAACATTCTCCTCCGCTAATCAACAACACTTGTTTCTCAGCTGGGATTTTGAATTCCTCTTGGACGTATCGTTTCAGGTTGTCGACGCTGTAACAAATAGCAAATATTTAGATAAGTGATTGGATTGTATGCTAAAAATAAAATACGCGATGTTCGAGTATCGATTTCATAGAAAATTTCAATTAAAACAATAAAAAAATAAAGGAGAAGGTTTAGAAAATTAATTTCTGTATTAGATCATCAATCATAGTTTTTTTTTCTTTTTATTACCGTCCCTTCAATAGAGACTAGCGATAACTATGGAGCGTACTTTTGTCTCCGGTCGTAGCACTAAGTACACAGCACTTTATTATTTTGTTTACAAGGTAGTAATAATTATAATATTCATATACCAGTTAGAATCAGTAATGATTGTTGCTTTCTGCACAGAGATGGCCTCTAAATACACATTTGAGGCCACCAGAAGGGGGGTTAGATATGTAAGTTCAGTCTAGAACACGCTGGTTTTTCCCCTTCGAATTAAGTGTATACTAATATGTGTATTATACGAAGCAAGTGGACTGTATTATTGTAATTAAGATCAAGTAAAATGAAACAGAAAATAGCTCAAAGTAGATTTAATGTTGAAACAAAGAATAAATTATAAACTCACACAAATATATTGACAATCACGACAAATAGATACAAATTATGAAAAGCTAAGAAAAACCCTTTGACGAAATTACATAAATATTGCCCTTGACCTAAAACCAAATCAGCTGTTATAAATATCGTAAAGGAAGTACAACAATAATTAATAATATTCTAAACAGCTGGCTGAGACTCTCCGAAGCGAATGTGATACCTCTAACGGCACATGTTTTTTTAAAGAAGGAACTAATTGGCCATAAAAATATTAGGGCATCAAGAACGTTAAAAATATATCAAAACAATATTAAACTTCGGTTAGGTCAATGAAACATAGTAGTTAGTAGAGTGTAATGAAAGGAAATTATTATATTCAGCCCTATTCTGTAACTTTTAACAAAGCGAATAGAAATGACCAAGTCGAATCGTAATTACCCAAAATCGGAATGTTTGATATCTATCGCGTCATTTTTGTGTTTGGATTGGTATTCGGTATTCTGTAACTCATATCGTAATCGAAATCTCTGACTTCTATTTCACGCGGTTCTGAGGAGGCGGCAACCGCGCAATAACCAGTGTTCTGTGACCTGTTTGTTACTCGAAATATGACACCGTTGCCATATCCTCAATGTTTTCATACTTTCTTCATACTATCCTCAAGTTTTGAAAAGTAAATAAAATATTAGTGTTAATACTGGATGCAAAAAGCTCAAAAGAGGATAAATGGTTTTAAATTAGAGTTAATTAAAATTGATATAAAAAAGAAGATAAACTGATAAATAAAAAGATAAGTGAAAGTGAATTGGCTCCGTGCGTCTCCCCTCTACTTACAGTCACGTGACACGCTGTCAGATTTTGTCAGGACGTTTTAACATTGAGTCTTATGGGATTATTTTGTTAAACTTGAATATTTTATTTTGTAGTGATAATAACCGAATACAATTGTTAGAATTTATTAGTTATTAATTTATACTGTAATTTATAGTGCAACAAAAATATTTTCTTTTTCGGTAATAAAGATTTATTGACATAAACAGCGATAGTGAGGTTATGTATACAAAATCAAACTGATAATCAATATTGGAAATAGAAGAATTTATATCAGATTAAGTGCGTTTTTATTTTCTGTTTATATTAATACATAATATCACTAGCGGGACACGGTATTTTTTTAAATGTCTCATTTAAACATACACAAAGCGTCCTGATAAAATTTCAAAAAACCGCCACCATGAGCAGGTCGGTCGATTTTGCTTTGACACTTTGCTAACGCTCAGAGCGAATATAAGAAGTATAAATGCTTTTAACGCTCGGTTTCATAATCAGTTAAAGTGGACTTTAAATTTTAAGTTGGCACCTTTATCAATGCAATTCATGATAAATGTTAACTTTAAAGTGAACTTGAGTTAATGTTCACTTTAAGTTGATTATGAAACCGGGCGTTATAAATCAAAGATATTTAAGTTGATGTTATTAATTCATAATTATTAATAAATTATTTAAAATTGATATTACTAATAATATGCAATCTTTAAGATTCGACTCCAGCTGAAATAACTGCTAAACAACTTTTCCCAAAAATGGCATCTTTTCTATAATTTGTTCAGACTATGAGCGTTGACTGATAAATATACAAGTAGGTATACTGGTATAATATACAAATATATTTATATTTATCAATCAACGCATAAGAAGTCTATTGTATGCTATTCTCGTACATTATACCATTCACCATTTATTGAAATTGTACAAGAAATAAAAGCAAAAAAGTATGGCAACACTGCGAGCGGCAAACATTTAGATGTCACATAACAAATAAGTAAGGTTAGGTCCAATTCATACTCCTACAACATGTCTAAATTAAATATATAATTATCTAAACAAATAAAACCACAGACTAAAAATGAAGCAGCTAAAAAAAGGTAGAAATACTATAAATAATTATAAATAAGTAGTAAACAATTATTTTTATATATAAAATATAAACGTCAAAACAAAACAAAATGCGCTTGCGTCAACCACAATTCCGATAATCGAAATCTCATCTCGACAGGGTAAATGCTGTCGAAGTGATTTCTATTCACTCTTACGATTGTAGAGATTCCGAAGTAGTTATGGAATACGGATTTGGACTATTTCGATTCGACTTAGCCACTTCTATTCGATTTTACTGACTTCTATCGTCGAAATGAGTTACAAAATAGGCTTGATTATGAGCGTTTACTACGAGAAAGGCACCCTATTAAAATCAATGAAATCATAAACTCAATATATACATATATGGATATAATATATGTCAATAAAGTGTAATGCTAAATAAAACACATGCAATAATTATTATTGAAGTTATACTTCTTTACCGGCGATAGAGGGTGATTTTTTTATAGGTTAAAACCTATCAGCCCGGCGTATGCGCATTATAACTTTGTTCTGATTGGATGTTCAAATGACATGTCAAAAATTATCCGATATGGCAGCTGTGGTTTGGAGGTAAAGGTAAAGGTAAACAAATGTAAAATATATTAGTTTTATTGTTGTGAGGACAGAAACAAAAAAGTTTATAATATTGTAGTGACTTTTAAATAGTTTTTAAAAGCAACAGGTACGTAATAATTGTTAATGTATCATGGGTATAAACCTACCTATTTGATCTGCCAAATGCATAGTATGTAATGCTTTTATTTATATAATTTGATTACCATCAAAATTTCTATCAATATTCACCTAATATATTGTTTTTTTACTCTATGTTTTGTTGTATTTTTTCAATTCTATTCGTTTTCTCATGATCATCTTTCAGTGCGTCACAGTTTTTCGATTTCTCTCTAACGCATTAAATTGTATGTGACAGAAAAAAAGGCGCGTCTGTGAATACTTTGGTAATTATTCTAGTTCGGTGATTATTCTAGTTGTCGATAGATGGCGCCATAATCAAAAAAGAATTATTTATTAAATAAAGTAATAATATTATCAATATAATCTGTACAATTTATAAGACTATACAAATGAAAGAAAATACCATTTTATAAATGCAATAGACACAATTGATTTGGTTTTATTCCAAATTGAAAATAAAATTTGACAACTGTCAGATTTAACTAAAATGTCACGTTAGAATAAATGCCATAAATGTGTATTATCACGGACTTACCTTTTTTTCTATAATTTGTGACGCACTGAAAAATGTTCATGAAAAGGAGAATAAATCATTTCAATTCAAAATTAAAATAATTTGATTAATTTTCAAAATATCAAAATATCACAAGTTTAATCCGTTTAGTTCGTCGATCTTCGTAAATAATGACACATAGTGTCCGTGGCTAAGCGGAGAAGGCGAATGAATTCCAATACCAACCGCTGTTATCAGCGCTGGTTCGAGTCCCAATAGAAACTTTCTTTTTTGTTTTTTTTTTTTAATACATTTTATGATTGTAAGTATATTTATTATATAATTGTATTTTCAGAAAATACGTATTTAGTTAAAAAATTTTTCGACAGTTAATGTTCAGACATCATGTGTGGCTTGTTTAATGTGTTTGTGTGTGTTTTATTCTTTTATCATTTTAATTTTTGGCACTGTTCTAATAAAAATGTTTGAGAAGTAGTAAGTATAAATTAGTTTAATATTTAAACAAAATATATAAATAAAAAGTATATTAATTTCGTTTAAATCATATAATAGAAGTATAACTTCTTACGTGCGTACAAAGTACACACACATTCTTTTTTATAATATGATACAACACAGAAAAATATAGAGATACGTTTAAAATGAATGTCTATACGATTAAAGACCCAATGTCTTTGCAAATTCGCGCACTTCGCGACGTTAAAAGTTATTTGGAGAAAAAGGGGTATCTGATGATACCACAGCAACGTAAAATGTACTTTAAAACTTATTTTGGTACCTTAAAAACTCCTCTCAGGGACGTACAATGCAGCAGGATTGCCATAGTGTATAGCACGGACATCACCTCCAGCTCAGGAACGATGATGTCTGGATCCCGTCATGGGATGCAGGGTAGCGCTTGCTACCAAAGGAAGAACACCTTCTTCGCTCAACAAACTGTGCACAACTGACATAGTTCCGTCTAACTGGGATTAAATAAACACATTTTTAGGGGGGTCTCTTCTTCGATATTGGATTGGTACACAATTAAAGAAAATTAGTTTTAAGGTTTATTACCAATTTTTCATTATTTTCGTTCCGCGACGTAGTTAACCATAATTAGACCGATGTGATTTCGACACGTTCCCAATAGTAATAAACCGACTTATAATTAAAAGTTCGTATATTTATAGTTCATAACAGTTCATCTATTAGACCCGACCCTTTTTAGTTTAGAGAAATAAGGAAAAAAATATCCTGTTCGTGACACAACCCTCTCCAGGCCAAAACCAAATTTTTTTAGTAGTATGGACATCTATATTAATAACCTATATGTTTCCTGCAGCCGATTTTGATGATATACATAGTTATAAACAAATGAAGATCAAAAAACGGTAAATTTTCGCTTTTTTCGTCTATAACCAAAAAGTTAAGTATTTTAAACAAATTTGAGAGTGAGAAACTCATAAACCGTATAAAAAGCTTCAATATGGCGTTCGCTAAATATGTCTATCCTTATTGGTTGCTTAGAAAATTGGAAAATAAATCAAAAATTTTGGGTTTTTACAAATATTCATAACTTATGTAAAAATTAACTTAGTACTTTCTTATTACACGAAATGCTGAGACTTCTGGTGCTTAAATCATACCCTAAATTTCAAAGCAATTGGTCAAATAGTTTAAAAGGTATTTAATTTGTTTATCTCAAATTAATTTTTTTTGCAACGCTATAAGTCAGAAAATGATGAAGTTACAGTAATACTTTGGATAGTTTATGAAAGAAGAAGATTTATACTATTAATTTAATTAAAAAAAATGACAAAAAATAATTCTAAATACTGCAAAATTATTTTGCAAAAACATGTGAATTAAAAAAAGGGGGGCTAACTTCGTCCCTAAGTGTCCTAGGACAATTGTTTTTCTTTCTAAATGTGTATAAAAATTCAGTCTTTCCCAATATGAAAAAATAATTTTTCTACGGGTAACGGTTAAAAAATTATTCTAATTGTTTATAAGTAAGCAAAGAATCGACGTGTTTTTGCAAAATAATTTTACACTGTTTAAAATTACTTTTGTCATTTTTTTTAATTCAATAGTATAAAAGTGTTCTTCTTCCATAAACTGTCAGAAGTCTTACTGTAACCTCATAATTTTCTGACTTATAGTGTTGCAAAAAAAATGAATTTGGGATAAACAAATTAAATAACTTTTAAACTATTTGACCAATTGCTTTGAAATTTAAAATATAATTTAAGCACCAGAAGTCTCAGCAATTTGTGTAATAAGAAGGTTCTAAGTTAATTTTTACATAAGTTATGAATATTTATAAAAACTCAAAATTTATGATTTATTTTGCAATTTTCTAAGCAACCAATAAGGATAGACATATTCAGCGAACGTCATATTAAATTTTTTTAGATGAACTATGAGGTTCTTACTCTCAAATTTGTTTAAAATGCTTAACTTTTTGGTTATAGACGAAAAAAGCGAAAATTTACCGATTTTTGATCTTCATTTGTTTATAACTATGTATATCATCAAAATCGGCTGCAGGAAACATATAGGTTATTAATATAGATGTCCATACTACTCAAAAAAATTGGTTTCGGCCTGGAGGGGGATGTGTCACGAGAAAAATCTTATTTCTCTGGACTATTTTTACGACGTCTAAAAGCAACCAACGTTTTCAAGAAAGGATTTTAACTATACGGAGAGAACCATAAGTTAAAAGAAAATTGCGGAACTGCAACAATGATCTTAAAAAGAAACGATGTTTAACGATCAAATAACATACAGTGATAAGTGCGCTAATAATAACCGGCAAAATAACGTAAAAGACGGAAAATATAATACGTTGTGTAATAAAAAGAGATGAAACTAGTAGAGGTGGGAAATTATCAATAGACACCTATAAATTTACATTATATTGATAGTTTCTTATTTTTAGACGTATCGGAGGAGTTTGACAACTACCACTGTAACAGGAGAATTTTAAAAAATTCTCCTATGACAGTTTTAGTTGACATACTCCTGTTAATGGTACATTTCTTAAATTCAATCTTAAAAATTTAATTTTCCGTGGTTTTTGGAGTCAACTTTTTATCGTATTTCGTAAACATTATATTATAAAAAAAATTATTTCCTCAATTAGTTTTTCAAACCAAAAGTACAATACCCACGTACGCCCACGAAAAAAAATATAAAATACAGATAAAATACTATAAAATTACGTTAACAAAATGTAACAAACTCAACAACAATACGGAGTATGCCGTGTAATACAATTTGATTTAGATTTAAACTGATGTATTAAAACGTGAAGACAACTTTACACTACGAGTAACAAAAATTCGTTGCATGTCTTATTTCTCCTTTCCTTTTTCCTTTTTCGAATTTGTCAGCACAAGGTGGAATTAGTTCGGATTTTACAATTTCTGTGAACTTTTTTAAGTATAAATCAGTTCTTATAGTACAGCCTTACTGGTAAATTGGTACAATCTAGTAATCTAGTCAATTGGAAGTCGAAACGTTAATAAAATCATTTTTTAAGTTAAATTGTGGCTTATTTCTCATTTAGAATAATAAATTACATAAATGCCACAAAGGAATAGCTGCAGAACAATATTAAAATCACAATAAAGATGCACTAGAATTAAACAAACTAAGACACGTTGTAGTCCTGTCGCCAGTAGGGGTACAACGGCCTCCTTAATTCAGATGGACTTACCCAAGTTTTCTTTATGTATTTTGACCCGTAGAACACGAATTTTTTGGGTAACAGTCGATCCGGATGTCGATAAGATTGTTATAAACAAAGAACTTGAGGAATCACATAACAGCGATTTTTCGCAAAACAAAACATGTTTTTGTATTCTTTCGGTCATTCTAAGCAAACAATTATTTTACGTTTAAGTTTTTTGGTAGGATGCATAGTTTTCGGCATAAACGGGGTTGAACTTTCAAAAAATCGAAAAATTGCAATTTTTGAACCCGAATAACTTTTAATTGAAAAATAAAATAGCAATTATGCTTACCGCATTTGAAAGTTCAAGTAAAATTCTATCGGTTTTGATTATTTTCATTGCTAGAAATTAATTTTTTTATTGTTAAACAAAGCTATCAACACATAGTGATTGAATGATGTTTTCAATGCATTTCTAATTTGAAATCGAACGAGTAGGCGCGCATACAGAATTTCTACGTACATTACGTCCATTAAAACGCATGCATTGGGCCCGGGAAACACTATGTGTTTATACCTTTATTTAACAAATAAAAACTTATTTTTTAGCAATGCAAACAATCAAAACCGATGGAACTTGACTTGATCTTTCAAATGCAGTAATCAGAATTGCTATTTTATTTTTTAATCAAAAGTTATTCCGGTTCAAAAATTGCACTTTTTCGATTTTTTGAAAGTTTAACCGCGTTTATCTCGAAAACTACGCGTCCCACGAAAAAACTTAGTAAGAGGTAAGAGTAAGATCATTTTTTGCTGAGAATCACCCAAAAAATACAAAAAAATATTTTGTTTTGCGAAAAATCGCTGCTATGTAATTCCTCAAGTTCTTTGTTTATAACAATCTTATCGACATCCGGATCAACTGTTACCCAAAAAATTCGTGTTCTACGGGTCAAAATACATAAAAAAAACTTGGGTAAGTCCATCTGAATTAAGGAGGCCGTTGTACCCCCCCTGGCGACAGGACTATTGAATGTTACTCCCGAATCATGATTTACGATGTATAAACTTTGTAAATCATGATTTAAGATTTACAATGTACCGGCGCGCGGCGCCGGTAATAAGAATGGCTCTTGGCCATATCCCAGGAACCGTTTATAGTACAGCTTTGAGAAAAAAATTTTTAAAACAAAAGTTGTCTCGGGAAAAGCCTGGAAATTATTTTCATAATTGTAGGTTCACCACTAAAGGGCGTAATTGGATATTAAAAATTAAAAAATCAAAATTTTGCAAAATTTACCTAATATGAAAGTGAACTGGAAATCCGATCATTGTATTCTTCATAAAATTCTGCGCATATTTGATTCCACAAGTTTAAGTCTAACTTTGCAAATAAGAGGTAGGGGTGAGTGGCAATCTTGTTTTGAAAAAATGGCTGTAAGTTCGGTTCTGCTAAATCGAATTTTACAAACTTGTTCTTGTTGAAAACAGCTCTTTTTCGTCAATGTAAAAGTTATAATTTCTAACCAGCTTACTAAGTAATATGCCAGCTAGGAGGCGTTATTTTTTTTTCAGAAATCTAGTTTTCTTTGGAAAATATTAAATACAAGTAGGTATGCATTTTAAATCCTATATTACAAAATTAGACCAAATTAGCAACAGAATAGCGAAAACCGCATGTTGATACCTTTTTTCTATCTCGAGATATCTTACGAAACGTGTAAATTTAAAAACGTAACTGTTACTGTCACCGGTAAATGAAGTCAAGAAAAAGTAGTGTGCTATGGAAAAAACAAAGGAACATTTTCCAGATATCAACGTATATAATGCTTTTCAATGCTTCTCATTTCTTTCGAACCTCATGTCATATGTGGTACATTAATATTATACAATACACGAATTATACGATATTATGACAGAGGCTCGAAACAAATGAGTAGCGTTGAAAAGCCCTATTAATTAAAGCAACAATAAGACAAACAACACTATAAAATATAACAAAGAAATAAAAACAACTATTTAGTGATGACTTAAATGTTCAAATTGTGTTGCCCATCATTTTCGATGCAAAGCATTTACTTTTTCTATTTCTGCTCTCGAAACGTTTTCTTGAGTAATGTAGTAAATGCTTGCATCGAAAATGATGGGCAACAATTTGAACATCTAGGTCGTCTCTAAGTAGCTGTGTTTATTTCTTTGTTATATTTTCTGTTGTTTGTCTTGTTGTTTTATTGTATTGTTGTTTTAATTAATTATATTTATATACGTTAACATCTGGAAAATATTTCTTTGTATTTTCCATAGCACACTACTTTTCCTTAACTTAGTTTACCGGTGACAGTAACAGTTATGTTTAAAATCTACACGTTTCTTAAGATATCTCGAGATATGACATGAGGTTTTCGCTATTCTATTGCTAACTGAATCTAATGTTATAATACAAGATTAAAAATGCATACTTGTATTTAATATTTTCCAAAGAAAACTAGATTTTTGAAAAAAATTAAATAACGCCTTCTAGCCGGCATATTACTTATTAGGCTGGTTCGAAATTATAACTCTTACACTGACGAAAAATATTTGTTTTCAAAAAGACCAAATTTGCAAAATTCGATTTAGCAGAACCGGACTTACAGCCATTTTTTCATAACAAGGTTCCCACTCACCCCTACCTCTTATTTGCAAATGTAGACTTAAACTTGTGAAATCATATATGTGCAGAATTTTATGAAGAATACGATGATTGGATTTTCAGTGCACTTTCATTAGGTAAATTTTGTAAAATTTTAATTTTTTAATTTTTGATATTCAATTACGCCCTCTAGCGGTGAACCTACAATTATGAAAATAATTTCCAGGCTTTTTCCGAGGCAACTTTTGTTCTAAATTTTTTTTTTCAAAGCTGTACTATAAACGGTTCCTGAGATATGGCCGAGAGCCATTCTTATTGGGACACCCGGTACATATACAGTGATGAGCGCGCTAATAACTCGCAAAATAACGCAAAAGAGTGAAAACATAATAAATTGTGAAATAAAAGCTATGAAACTAGTAGAGGTGGAAATTATCGATATAAACGTATAAATTAACATTGCATTACATAGTTTCCTCCGATACGTCTATAGCATTCTCTTCCGATACGTCTAAAGGTGGGAAACTATGTAATATATAATGTAAATTTATACGTTTATATCGATAATTTCCACCTCTACTAGTTTCATCTCTTTTTATTTCACAACTTATGAAATTATTATGTTATCCATCTTTTGCGTTATTTTCCTGGATATTAGCGCGCTCATCCCTGTATACATTTTAAATCATCGAGTGGCTCCTTTCACATTCAACGTGTCTGGGTTTGTTTACTTCTAGTGCATCTTTATTGTGATTTTAGTATGTTGAGGAATTAAATTACAATTTAAACGATGAGGAATTTTAACCTTAATATCTTGTTACAAAGTAAGTTGGGCATGTAAAATCAGTGACTATGTCAATTATGTATCTATTCCAATTTGTTCATAGAATGTCATGCTTAGAGCGGTATTTTATTTCAGTCGTAAAATGCAAATAGAGACCCTAACACATAAAAGTGCGGAAAACAGGATACGTCCTTTTCTACCTTCAACCCCGAAGTTCACTGAACCAAAACGGAAATTGTGAATAGCAGATATTATTTAGCTAAGAAGATGGAGCAATATTTTTGTATGAAAAATTGTTGACAATAATAATTGTAAAAAACACAATTAAATTATACATATTTACAAAGTACACAATATTATATTGAAGAGGATTATTATAACCAAAAAGACTTTGTTTACGTACAATTAATTTGATTTTTTACGAAACTAAAATTCTTTTCTAAAGGCAAAACTCATTTAATATGTTCTTCGTCATTTGTCAGTATAAATAAGTAATTTTACATAGCAGAGAAAAGGAAACACAAGACATGAATAAAAAAATCCTAATATATTTTAAGAAACAATCCGAGGATTAAACAATATGGAATGTAAAAACACCTGCAGAAAAATTTAGAATCAATGGAAACAAAAAGAATATTACAACATATAAAAAATGCATGGACCTAGAAAGCGAGAACCTATATAAAAGTAGAAAGATCCACTATTGTCTGAAACGTCTAAATGGCGCAAATTTCATTGTAAACTCCTCAACAGGACAACAGGATATATGTAATATGAGATTCTACGCATTACCGATTTTAATAGAATTTAAGAAGAGGGAAGAGGTCAAATAAATGAAAGACTAAATATATCGGAGATAAGTTAAACTGGGCGTGACGACGTATTAGATTTTTTTTAAATGAGAATAGGGGTCTTCTGCTACCTCATTTGAAAGGATATTCAATTCTCTATTCAATAATATAAACATTAACATAATCATGTATATAGGGTGTCCAAATTTTTTTTAATTAAATTGTCACAAAAAAGAATGTATGTAATTTTTTAATTCACAATACATTTTACTGCTCTCAGGAAACAGAAAAATGTTTATTTGCCAAATAAACAGTGGTTTTCGCATAAATTAAATGTTCAAACGCCAAGAGGCAGGTAGGTGGCAGCTTGAACATTGAATTTAAGCGAGAAGTAATGTTTATTTGCCAAATCAACATTTTTTTTTTCTGACAGCAATTTTTTTTGATACCCTGTATAAATAATTATGGTTAATGTTTATATTGAATATAGAATTGAATAACCTTTCAAATGAGCTACCTCGCGACATAAATCATCGATTATGTCATCACGTCCAGATGGATGACGTCACTAGTATGATATATATGCAAAAAATAGTAATTTAAAAATAAAAATCAACCTGTTTGGGATTTTTCCGTTAAGTCGCGGACTTACGAAATAACGAATTTATACCTTTCATTTGCACCATACTCGACATGGTGTTGTTATAAATAAGTTCCTTTAATCCACTTATTTTATTATAGTGGAGTCAATGAAGGTGGATATGAGTTATTACCTCAGATTTCGTTGAACCTCCATCGATTTTCATAAAAATTGGTGAGTAGTTAAAGGATACCTCAAGGAACAAAGGTGACATAGTGCCAACTTGCGCTTTTTGCATTTTAGGGGTGAAATACACCCCTTTTTTAAAAATTATTTTTTAGATTTCTGAAAGTGCAGTCACTGTAAGTTTTCACTTCCTATTTTGTTGAAACTTCATCGATTTTCATGAAAATCGGTAAGTAGTTAGAGGATATTTCAAGCAATAAAAAATATATAGCATCAACTTGCGCTTTTGCATTTTAGGGGTGTAATACGCCCCTACTTTTAAATTGTAAAAAATGCAGATTTCCGCATTATGGCGCAAGTAATCTCCTTTAATTAAGAAAAATAAATATTTTTTTTTATATTTATGTGCATGAATTATATATTTTTTTAATTTTTCAAACCTTATAGCAACCAAAAATCCGAAAATTAACAAGTCGAAAATCACGAAAACCTTATTCTTCTATATTTCTGAAAGTGCAGTCACTGAATGTTTTCACCCACTATTTCTTTGAACATTCATCGATTTTCATGAAAATTGTTGATTAGTTAGAGGATACTTCAAAAAACAAAAGTGATATGGCACCAAGTTGCGCTTTCTGCATTTTAGGGGTGAAATCCACCTTTTTTTTTTTAATAATAAAAATGCAGATTTCAGCAGTCTGGCTCAAGCAATCTCGTTTAATTAAGTAAAATAAATGTTTTCTTACATTTATGTGCATGATTTATAATTTTTAGTAATTTTTTAAACCTTATAGCAACCAAAAATCAGAAAATTAGCAAATCGACAATCACGAAAAAAATTAATCTTTTATATTTCCAAAAAGGCAGTCACTGAAGGTTTTCACCCCTGATTTCGTTGAACCTTCATCAATTTTCATTAAAATTGGTAAGTAGTTAGAGGATACCTCAAGAAACAAAAATGATGTGGTACCAACTTGCGCTTTTACCCTGGGGGTGGATGTTACCCCTTCTCATGGGTGAACACTATTTTATTAAAAATAACCCCATAATTAGATAGAGGAGTAAATTCTAAGCAAACTTTCTTTTATCAAGTTTATAAATTTTTTATTTAAATAATATTTCATAATTTAACAAAATATTATTGGTACAGTAAAACCTGACAATAACGGCCACTAAAAATAGAAAACAATTGGCCGTTATAGAAATGTGGTCGCTAATGCTAGGTTTCCTTTTCCACAAATACATAAAATATAATTGAAAATTTATTTATTTTAGTAATTAAAGCAAATCTAATTTAATATAATTCTACAGACAAACGGAACATACTAAAACTAAATTCAATTTACTACAATATAAAACAATATCTATACGAAAAAACAACTACAAGAAAAACAGAATTTTTGTTTGTTTTACATTTCTTCAGATAAACGAAACATACTAAAACTAATTTAATATAGGTAATACATAATATAAAACAGCATACTATAGCTACTACGAAAAATACGCTTATCACTAAAGTATCGTCGTGCTTCCATGCTATATTAAACAAAACCAACTTGGTAGGGCCTTTAATTAGATATCGCAAATCACTTTGGCTGATTTTGTCTGCATATATATTATGTTTGAGGAATCCCTTTTTTTTTGTGAGACTGGATATAGGACATTTCTCAAGTATAAATTCACATTCATGGTATATCGTTGCTATACAAGGATAATAATCTGTGCAATGTTATGGTACAGGCTACGTTAAATATGAAGTAAATGTGGAAGATATACACTGGTTATTCATTTCAATTTAATTTGATTGTTTTTTTAATCGTTTACAATATTTAAAATAATTAAAGACATAAAGTTAGGGATTTCAAAAATAAATTCAGTTCTCACTGGCAGGGTGGGAAATAATAAAGTGCCATACAATAGCATTTCATTACAATGCTCATTACAGGCATTACAGGCTGCTCCGTTTGAGAAAACTCATACTCTCAAACTTTGAGAAAACACTCATTCAGTTTCGACCAACCCTGTATTAGCTAAAATTAAACGTTTTGCTAGATTAACAATTTTTAACAATAATAAATTATATTAAAAATCACTTGAACATAAATTGATTATTTGATGTCAAATCACTACAATTATACAGGGGGTGAATATTGCTATGAAATTTGAAAATAAAAACGTAATTATCTTTTAAACTACTTCGTATAACATCACAAAACCTGATATTTTAAGAAATAAAACATAGAGGGGAATCCAAAAATGTAAAAATATACAGGGTGTTCCATTAAACAAAAGATAATTTTGTTTCACCCTGTCAATATGGGTGGCCCTGTATATTTGGAAATGTATTTAAATTCTGATATTATCTATGCCCCAATCTCACTTAAATAAACTTTTTTCGTATCTCCTACAACAAACGACTAATTGGACTTCCCACAACCTGTATACATACAAAATCTCCGCTATAAATTTTTTTCAAAGAAAATGTTATTGGTTTTTTTAAAATAACTCCGTTAAATTTTGAAATATGAGATTTATCCAAAAAGCATTACAAAGCTAAGTAAAAGTTCTATAACACTGTATTAAACATAATTTTCTAAATCCTTTATTTTTTTTTAAATACAAGGTGAAAGGGCCCCGGTTACATGGTTCTCGCAGTAAAATTTAGGATTTAAATGTTTCTATCTCGGTTATTTTTTTTCGTAAAAAAATATTAAGAAAAGAAAAAGCTTAAATAAAGTTAAAACTAAAATTTTGTTCTCTACCATTTTTTAAGTATATCGAGTATTTTTGGAGTTATTATAAAAAAAAATTAAATTCACGAAAATTTGAAAAATTCTAATTTTTTTTAATCGTATTTTTTTTCAAAAATATGCATTCTAAACCGGTCAAAATTGTTGAAGTTATTACTCATGTTAAAATAAATAAAGTTTTAAATGGGTTACTATAAATTTTAATTTTTGTGGAAATGACGTACCTATGTTTCATTTTTCATTCTTCCCTAAAAAATCTGAAAGGGTCCTCTTATTTCCATCATAACTTGCTTAATTTTGATGCTATTGACTTCTTATATAGCTTTTTGATAGTTACCTTTAAGTACTTTATTAAAATGTTTAATATCTATATTTAACAAAGTGCATCGTTTTCCTATTATTTAAGCTTGAATACTAAGATTTGAGTACTCGCGGAAAAAAAATATACATTCAATTGCATATAACTCACTTTGTATATGTAATAAAGGATTTTTCGAATAAGTGGCTTATTTATTTTTATATTATCTTCGATTTTTAAATAACAACTTTTTTGAAGAAACTTATGGTTTTTGAGTTATTTATGAAAAACTGCTTTAAAACATGGATTTTCTTCAGGAAAAATCGAAACTTTTGATCTTTAATAACTCAAAAACTATTGATTTATTGAAATAACTTTATATAACAAATTTTACTTATAATTTGTCCCTCTATCCATTAGTGGTATTATTTTTAATAAAATAATTTCCACCCCCGAGAAGGGGTGGCATCCCCCCCAGGGTAAAAGCGCAAGTTGGCACCATGTCACCTTTGTTTCTTGAGGTATCCTCTACATACTTACCAATTTTCATGAAAATCGATGGAGGTTCAACGAAATCGGAGGTGAAAACCTTCATTGACTCCACTATTAGTTGAATTTTACAAATAATTGGTTATTAGGCCAGTGAATATACGGCGATACCGTGTAATTTTCAGGGTCCTCTCCGAATTGCATGAAAATTTGGCTTTAGGTTCTTCTTACCCTCCACTTCAAAGTAAAACTTATGCGTTGGTTAGTTTTACTTGAGGTGTGACAGTCACCCCTTCTCGGGGGTGGAAAAACGCGCGTTTAAAATAAATTCGGAAATGGATAAATTGACTAATTCTAAGCAACTTTCGATCTATAGTAGAGTTTTTTAAGTAATACTTTTATAATATACCAATACTAAAAAAGTCAATATTTTTCGTGTTATTTGCGATTGAAAATGTTTATTTTTGGACAAGAAAAACACGTTTTTAGGCGGTTTTTCGCTAATAACTCAAAAACTTTTTTATCGAAAAACATATTCTTTGCAAAAATGTAGCATGGATAAAAACGAAAAAAGTTTTGTATTCGCGAAGATTCTAAAGACTCAGCCCAGCAAAAGCAAAGTTGTAGCTCATGGAAAATACGGTTTTATTCGTCAAATTCCAAATCGAATATTTCAACGTGAAATAATTAAAAAATGAAGCACTCTTCGGGAAAAACCCATTAAAACTTTAAGTATTTAAAAAAAGCTTTATTTTTATTGTTCATAAAAGTGCCTACCATTATAACTAAGCGAGTTAATTTTTTAATATATATATATATATATATATATATATATATATATATATATATAGATTATTAATATGTAGTGACTGTTAATAATTTACGTAAAAGAGAATTTAAAGAAATGGTTTGGATAAAAAAATCAAATTGTATTAATAAGAGATCTGATATCAATAATCTAAGCATTATTTATAATAACATTTTAGCTTTGACTAACTAACTTTAACTGTAATTTACTAACTTTGACTTTAATTTTGAGATCTGATATTACTAATTTATGCATTTTATAAACAATTTGGTCTTATTAATTTTTAAAATTTCACTAAATAGTATCAAAAGAAAAATATTTATAACATTCTAAATCAACTTATTTTACATTACTATCAGTTTTTTTTTTACTAATAATTATAACTTCAAATTTGCTTACATCTTTATATCATTATTTTATACACTGATAACTAACTTCTTTCCCAATCTATCGAGTTATTAAAGTAGTCTAACTACATTTGATTAATGTCCTTTTGACATATTTCAAAATTAATTTACGTTTACAATTTATATTTTTTAGAAAGAATTTTTATGTTTTTTATAAGTATGTTAGTTATTTTGTAAACCACGAGCAGTAAGTTGTTATTTTTCTAGTTTTCATCTAAATTTAAACATTTGTATTTTTAGATTGTCTTGATAAAGGAAATAAATTGTCCGAAAGCTCGACAAAAGTTCAAAGTGTTTCTCTTCTAATCAGCCCAAAACACATTGACTGCATTCCCCAAAATTATTCATTTTATATATATATATATATATATATATATATATATATATATATATATATATATATATATATATATATATATATAAATAAGCAAAATCATTGGCTAATACTCGTAAAGTGAATGTGAATTTAGTTGGAAATATATAAAATGATGAAGGGTCATCATTCCATACATTTCTGTGCAACTATATACACCGGTGTTTCGGCCTATTTGGGCTTCGTCAGTATAGTGTAGCAAGTTAAAAAAGTTGTTTGTTAACTTGTAAAAGGATTACTACAGGAGCAAGGTTACCAATTTTGGTCAGGTTGTTAGAAGACCCGCAGTCGCAAGGCTACAACTAACATTGCCAAGGAGGTAAAGCTACCTGAGGAAATGAAAAGCCATAACATTATTAAATAAAATGATGTTGGATAATCGAGTACAAATATAAAAATAAATAAGCAAAATCATTGGCTAATACTCGTAAAGTGAATGTGAATTTAGTTGGAAATATATAAAATGATGAAGGGTCATCATTCCATATTTAATATTCCATATCATCATATTTAATAATGTTATGGCTTTTCATTTCCTCAGGTAGCTTTACCTCCTTGGCAATGTTAGTTGTAGCCTTGCGACTGCGGGTCTTCTAAAAACCTGACCAAAATTGGTAACCTTGCTCCTGTAGTAATCCTTTTACAAGTTAACAAACAACTTTTTTTAACTTGCTACACTATACTGACGAAGCCCAAATAGGCCGAAACACCGGTGTATATAGTTGCACAGAAATGTATGGAATGATGACCCTTCATCATTTTATATATTTCCAACTAAATTCACATTCACTTTACGAGTATTAGCCAATGATTTTGCTTATTTATTTTTATATTTGTACTCGATTATCCAACATCATTATATATATATATATATATATATATATATATATATATATATATATATATATATATATATATATATATAATGTTCTTGAACTCCTAAGTGGAGCATAGAGCTTCAGTGAAAACGCGCCATCGGGTTCTATTTTGCGCTAGGGCCTTCACCTCATTCCAAGACTTTCCTTGACTTCTTATCTCGTCCATGATGGATCTTCTCCAAGTTTGTGCTGGGCGACCTCCTTTTCTTTTTCCTTGGGGGATTCCACTCTAGGGCAGTTTTTGCAATACTGGAACTATCTTTTCGGAGTGTGTGACCTATCCACCCCCCACTTTCTGGATTTTATTTCATTTTCTACCATATTTTGTTGGGTCAGGTGTAGCAGATCTTCGTTTCTAATGGTGTTTGGCCAGAAAATACGCACAATTCTTCGTAGACATTTGTTAACAAAGACCTGCAATTTGTCTGTAAGGGATTTTGTCACTTTCCAGGTTTCACATTCATAGAGTAGAACAGATAAAACATTTGACTGGAATATTCGGATCTTTGTCCTTGTAGTATATTCCCCAGACCTCCAAACAGGGTTAAGCATGCTGAATGCTTGTTGAGCTTTTCGTATCCTCATACGAATATCGTTTTCTGTACAGTTATATTAAAAAAAAAAGGGTACAAGTATTAGAAAGAGAAGTTAACGTCATCCTATTTGTGTAAAACCGGCTGGGATTTTTGGAGGTTATCAAATGTCACAGGTTATTAAAAATATAAATCATTGGCGTTGAGCATTAATTAGACGAAACCATTTATTCAACAATTATATAAAGAATAATTTTAATGACTGTTACAAATAGAATTTAGTATTTGGTAATAGAACCGTCTGCTTCTATAACTTTATTTAGTCTATTTGGCATACTTTGAATTATATTAGATATCATATTTGGATCAAGATCTTCCCAGCACTCTAAGATTGTATCCCACAATTGATCTGAATTTTGTGGCATAAAATTTCTTTTATATATTTTTTTAACAAATATGCCCCAAATGTTTTCAATTGGATTTATATCTGGACTGTGCGCAGGCCATGGCAATACTTCCAGGTTTTGCGTTTGAAACCAATTCCTTACGGCATGGGCAGTGTGGACTGAACAATTATCTTGTTGATATATAAAAGTATTATTAGGATACAATTGCTCAATAGAAGGGAGCATTACGTGTTCCAAAACGTTAATGTAATTGTCGGCAGTAAATCTTCCCTCTAATCGCCAACAAACACCAGGTCCATGTATACTAATCCAACCCCATACATTTACAGAAAAACGTCCAGATTTATTATGAGAGTGAATATATCGTTCTTCAAACCTAGTATTGGCTGGACGATAAACACGGATTTGACCGTTATAGGTCGACTGAAAAGTCTTTTCATCAGTAAAAATGACGTTGTTCCAAAATTGTGGGTTGCGGTAAATATAGTTTAGTGCAAATATTACTCTTGCTTGCCGATGTTCAACAGTTACTAATGATTTTTTAGCAGCTGGTCGGTTTTTTAATTCAGATTCATTGATCCTTCTGCTTACAGTAGGTTGGGCACCAGGAAATCCCGTATGAATCCTTGAATTCTTCGACGTCGCAAATGGATTATGTATGATGGTATTTAGTGTTTTATATTCTTGTTGTCGGTTCGTTCTTTCTTCTACAGTTCTTGCTTGCAAGATATCTTTTTTTCGTTGTTTTCTTTCCTCGATAAGATTCCAAGTTTCATCTGATATCCATTCCTTTCTATCTTTCTCTTTTTTACCCAGTTTGTCTTCAGCTATTTCTGTCAGAATATTTGCCAAGTCTTCCCAGCTATTTACTTCACGTTCTCTTGTTTTTACTTGAAGCTCCTCCCTAAACATGTGTTTTCCTGGGAGCGTTTTTAATTTGTTTAGATTATATGTGGGTCTGTCGGTATTTCCTGTGGTTTTGTTTTTTGCCATCTTGATTTTAATGGTACCAATTAACAGATGGTGGTCACTTGCGATGTCGGCTTCTCTTTTATTTCGTACATCAAGAAGGGATGATCTCCATCTTTTTGATATGGCGATGTGGTCTATTTGATTTTCTCTTGTATGACCAGGTGCAGTCCATGTTACCTTGTGAATATTTTTATGTGGGAAGATGGTTCCACCAATAACTAAAAGATGATTGGAGCAAAAATTTGTAAAGCGCTCTCCATTTTCATTCATCACTCCCAGGCCATGTTAGAAACCCAGGCCCGGTTTCTAAATTAATATTGTCTTCTCCAACTTTAGCGTTCATATCGCCCATCACTATTAAGATATCGCCTTTGTTTACTTGTTGGGTCGTTTGTTCTAGTTGTTCGTAGAAAATGTCTTTATCTTCGTGGAGAGATGTGTTCGTAGGAGCATAGCACTGAATAACTGTTATCTTACGGTATCTGGTATAAAATCTGGCAGTCATAATTCTGTCATTAATGGGTTTCCATGAAATGAGGCTTTTTTTGGCTTGTTTACTGAGTAGAAGACCCACTCCGCTCTCGTGACTTCCATTTTCTTTACCACTATATAATAGAAGTTCTCCTGTTTGAGTATGATGTTCACCATTGCCCAACCATCTTACTTCCGATAGACCAACAAAGCTCAATTTATATCTGTTTAATTCTTTTACTGCTTGAGCCAGTTTAGAAATCTCATACAGAGTTTTAACATTCCAGCAACCAAATCGTGTCCGTGTTTTCGGTGATGCCAAAGTCGTCAACATTTGATCCGTCCGCTTTGTTTCTACCAAAGTTTCAGTAATAATATAAAATTTAAGATGGGTAGGTTATTGGCCTTCCGCACCCGAGTCTGGTGCCGGGGCTGCCGACTGTAGCTTCCAGACAAGCCTCAGGAGGTAGTGGTCCTGGAGGTGGCAACGACATTTCCTTCGTGCGAGTGCGTGTTTCTTATAGGAGTGCGTGTCAGGTTTGGACGTTCTGAACGTAGTTTGATAGGTTGCGCGACATATACATGCCCCGCTTCCCCCACGCCCAGACGGCCCTTGCCATTCCCCCACGGACAAAAGGACTGCAATCTCACGCGGGGTGAGTTGGAGGTGGGTATTGGGTTTGGTCGTTAAGGGTTAGGTGTCGACAGGATTTCAAGGAAGAGGACAGCGGAATGCTGTTCCTATTAGTCGCCTTTTACGATCAAGTCAGGAGATACTGTGGGTGAATTCTACTAGGGCGGCCCGCATCCCACACGGGGTATATGTGACTAATAGCATGATAACTTTTGAACGATACTTCAGATTTCAACCAAATTTGGTATATAGGTTCTTTTTTGATGTATAAGATCGAGGTCTTGAACCAGAAGAATCGGATTACCAGAAGTTGTGTTTTTCCTGGTTTTTATGTCAAAATATGCTGTTTTTTTTTCAATTCTTTCACCCTGTATGTATTAATTTTTCAAAAAGTTAATACCGCCATTGAAAAGAGCGTAAAAATATTTTATAGGAAATATTTTGAACTTTTTAGTTATGTTAATTACCATTTAATAAATGCAAAACGTATCTTCACATGTACCTATATGCGACAGATTCGTGCAAATATTATAAGAATTATTGTGCATTTAATAGTAGAAGCATATAATTTGGACCACATATACTACACATATAAAGGTTCAAATTTAGATACGAGGCCATCTCAGTTTTTGTTCCTTTTACAAAAATGGCGGGCATTCAAAATGGCGACTACATATGTGACTAATAGCACGATAACTTTTGAACGAGACGTGAGATTTGAACCAAATTTGGTATGTAGGTTGATTTTTTGATGAATAATATCGAGGTCTTGAACCGGAAAAATCGGTTTAAAAGAATTTGTGTTTTTACTGTTTTTTTTTATATGTAAAAATATGTTGTTTCTTTTTCAATTCTTTCACCCTGTATATATAAATTTTTCAAAAAGGTAATACCGCCATTGAAAAGAGTGTAAATATATTTTTTAGGAAATATTTTTAACTTTTCAGTTGTGTTAATTACCATTTAATAAATGCATAACGTATTTTCACATGTACATATGGGCGGCAGATTCACTTTGAATGCCCGCCATTTTTGTAAAAGACTAAATCTGAGATGGCCTCATATCTAAATTTGAATCTTTGTATGTGTAGTATGTGTGGTACAAATTAAATGCTTCTCCCATTAAATGCACAATAATTCTTATATTATTATTTGCACGAATCTGCCGCACATAGGTACCTACATGTGAAGATACGTTATGCATTTATTAAATGGTAATTAATATAACTAAAGAGTTCAAAATATTTCCTAAAAAATGTTTTTACGCTCTTTTCAACGCCGGTATTACTTTTTTGAACAATTAGCATATATAGGGTGAAAGAATTGAAAGAGAAACAACATATTTTTACATAAAACCCAGGAAAAACACAATTTCTGGTAAACCTATTCTTCCGGTTCAAGACCTCGATCTTATACACAAAAAAAAGAACCTATATACTAAATTTGGTTGAAATCTGAAGTCTCGTTCAAAAGTTATCGTGCTATTAGTCACATATTATGTATAGTCGCCATTTTGAATCCCCGCCATTTTTGTAAAAGGCAAAATCTGAGATGGCCTCCCATCTAAATTTGAACGTTTGTATGTGTAGTATATGTGGTCCAAATTATATGCTTCTATCATTAAATGCACAATTCTTATAATATTTGCACGAATCTGCCGCACTAGTATAGTTTTGTTGCTGGAAACTTTTATAAAAAAATAAAGCTTTTTTTAAAGTCTAAAAAATTTTAATAAGTTTTTCCCAAAATGCTAAATTTTTTGGTTATTTCACGTTGAAATATTTGATTTGGAATTTGACGAATGAGAAAGTATTTTTTATGAGCTCAACTTTGCTTTTACTGGGTTTATAGACTTCATTGATACACTTCATTTTTTTTTTCGATTTTTTATAGGCTTTATTTTTGCTTAGAATATTTTTTCGATAAAATTTTTGAGTCAATTGCGAAAAACCGCCTGAAAATGTGTTTTTTTTTTTGTCGAAAAATAAACATTTTCAATCGCAAATAACTCGAAAAGTATTACTTACAAAAAACTCTATAGATTGAAAGTTGCTTAGAACTAGTTAATTTATCCATTTCCGGACTTATTTTAAACTCACGTTTTTTCACCCCCGAGAAGGGGTTGTGACGTTCCGCCCCTTATAGAATCGATTATTGATGGGAAGATATTATTTAACTATCCAAAATATTATTTAATTATTTTCAGAATTATTTTCTTTCAATGTTTATTCAAATAGAACTTAAACCCATCTCAGAATTTTTAAATGCTTGATGACGTCACATTTAAAACGTGGCAACATTGGTTTCCCCACTTTGACAGCCAATGCTTAGTAGAGGGGTACGAAGGATTCAGCTGTGAACGTGAGCCTTGGATTGCCATTGTTTCTCGAGTGTTCGGTCTGAATCGTAGTGTGCGGGGTCATTAGACTCAATTATTCACCTCTAATTCTCAGTTCCAAATTGATTAAATATTACAATAAAAGTATAGTGAAGTTATCCAGCAGCAGTGGATTTGAAGAATTTTAGAGCATACTATATCCAATGAGTTCTACCCCGGTAAATACACATTTTATTAAGTATTTTATTCAGCCATTTTGGAAGTCCTTGACATTTGCTAACTAAGTTTCACATAGTCTATTTTCATGGTTTTTATGTTTTATTTTCATGGATCAAACTCATCTAGAGATAATTCAATATTCGTTGTTAATTTGTGCTTCCAGTTGGAAAATAGAGCTAATTTAAACTCCATTTTTTATATTCCTTTCAAGTCTACAGAACTCCTATCTTTTGAACGATGATCAAATAAGTATCCATCGCTTAGTCTTACTATATTTCATCCTTGTATAATATATCTATATACCGGTGTATATATTATAATAAAATATTCTTTCACAGTAATTATATTTTGTATTTCAATTGGAAATTACTTGTGTTATTTGACCAAGGTCATCTGATAGCAACCTGATAAAAGGTCAAGCTGTCTAGTCATTCAAGTTTTTGGACTTAATGACCTATTTCTTCTTATTCCCATAGGAATAAAAACACCTCCTCGTATCTCTTGCTTCTTTTTTTTGACATTGGTAGATTGGTAGTAACACCACACTGTGTTTTTTTTAGCACCTACCATGAAATCTTAAAGCCACCCTACAACAACACCAAGGCCAGACCACACAGAGAGAAACAATCAATAGGCGACCAGCCTGGATTATTTCCACATTTTCTTTTTTTGAGTACCTCCAGCTGCTTTCCAACAGTTTTGAGTACCTTCAGCTGCTTTCTACCAGTCTTCCTCTCCTGTACCTCCAGCAGGACAGCTGCTAGCGAGAGTTAGCACCCTTGGGTGCTCATTACATCAACTTCAAGATTAGGAAAGAGTGGTTTGTTTGGGAACATTTACTGTGCTCTTATTAAAGACAGACTGGTTTTGTGATATTTAGTACATTTTTTTTTATAGTTCAATTGCACACACATTTTTCCTGCTTTATATTTTTTATAGGTTTTTTTTTCTTTACAACATAATATTTAATTGATAGCGTTCCCCAACACTCTGCAATCTATAAAGGTATAAATTTCTGAGCTCAGATATTTTCCCTGATAATAGTAGTCGGTACTCTTATCTTGATTATTTTTAGGCTGTGTTCCACTTTTGTATAATTATTTAAACTCATTCCATTATTTTAGTATATGTTTAATTAAATTTTTAAAAATTAACTTCACATATTAGTCAAAATTGTAATTATTAACTTTATTTAACTCGAACTTATTAACTTTACTTAACTTTAACTTATTAACTTTATTTAACTTTAACTTTAATTTATTAAATTCATATGAACTTCTGGATTCTAATCCCTCAGATTAGTTTTTGGTTTCACTTGTTATTATTACTATTATAAACCACGAGTTAGGAAAAGGATCTGTGTATCCACTCGTAGGTTTATTTATTCAATAAGGCTTGTGCCTGTCCCACTCACAGTGAGGTATTTATATGTTATATATAGTATCAGGTAGTATTTAATTAAGGTGTACGTATTATAAACGTACAATTATTATTTGGTGAGGGTTCTACTAACCTAGTTGTAAGTTGTACTTCCTGTATTAGAGGTACCCGTAGTCAGTTTTTCTAACCTTATAAAGAGTATTCTTAGATCATAGTTGTATGATGATTTTGTAATTGACTTTCACTAGTATCACTTTTTCCTGTCATGTTAGAGTTACACACTAGTTACTTGTCCTAACTCAGAGATTGTTAAAAAGATCTAGTAGTTACATTCAATAAATATACATTTATTGTGATTTTTTTTTTCTTATTACTCCTTTATTTTTAGTAGTATATTTTATAATTTAATAATCTTTAATAACTTTTCACATACTTGTACTACAAATTTAACATACTCTATAGCAGCGTAGAATACCTGGAAGAGCGTTAACCTAGTTATCCTTCTTCTGGCGCCCAAAAATTCATTCTATTTTCAGTATATTATTATATTTACTCTATCTATTTTCTGAACATTATCTTCATATCTTCTTTTCGAGCCATCATTGTCACTTCCTTTAATCTATTGTCTGGCCAAAAATAGCCGTGCAAATTGGCCGAATCCTTCCTTGAGTGTCAAGTGGCCCTTCTCATACATATTTAGCTAGCCATTCAAGTTATATCTATCTATTAATGATTTCTCATCTCTAGTCCTGTATCAATTCGATATTCTTTGTCTTGGCATCCTTCCATACAAATACTACTACAAAGTTGTATTTTAGTTACTCCAGCTTCTTCAACGGAGAAGCCACACATTTTTGTCCTTTGGCTACATTAAGTAGATCTTCTTCTTTTTACTACTTCTGTTGGAGTTTACCACTCCCTTTTCATTCACTCCAACAGAAAATCATCAGCTAGTTGTTACATTGGCGCCCAACGTGGGGCTTTATTTTTGGTCTGAGACAGTATTCATTTAGGTCAATTCTTCTCTTTTATCTGAAATCTCTTTGTTATTTCCGTTTGGTATCCTATACACATATTGTTACTTATTTATTTTATTTTTAATTTCTGATACATATCAGGTATTCTTAAACGCTGTTTTGATTTTTGTTTATATTTTGGGACCTCATTATAGTATATGTTTGTGCAGCTTACATTCTGGGTTAGATTTTGAATTTTTATTGGGAACTTATATTTAATATTGCTATTAATAATATAATTCATATAACAATTTTATTTCTTCAGTCAATAGTGGTATAGTTGGAGGTACAACTAAGTGTTGATTATTATTATTATTATTATAGATATATATTTTTTCTAGAGTGGTGGTAAGTTACATATAAATAAAAAAATTTACTTCCAGTATTTAGGTAGTAGGTTTACTTGAGTATACAATATTTATTGGATTATTTATCCATTTATTTGATCTTATATATTTATTTGATCTTATTTATTAGATTATATACTGCATTATATATATATTTTTTTTTTTTGCTGGCTATTTTGATTTTGTTGGTGTGTTGCTGATATTTTCTCGGTTTATATTATATATATTTTGCGTGCAAACTTTCATATTTTCATATTTTTCATATTTCTGTTCTTTGGACTATTTGTCAATAACTTTGCTCTCATCATGTGTGCTTTTAAAGCTGAACATCTTCTGGTGGATGAATTGGATTATGAATTAAAGATTCGGGACATAATGCCAGAGGAGTCGACAACTGTCGATAAAAAACGCAATCTTTTGAGAGGTGCTTTGAAACAAGAAGCTGGCAATAGAAGTTTTCTCCAAATTTCAGCTGTATCCCTTCCTTTTGAGGAACAACAAAAAGGAATCACTGAAACATTGGACAGCTTGTCTAAAAAAATCGAAAAGTTTAGGGGAACTGTAAAGGATACAGAGTATGCGCGATTAACATCTCGTCTAGGCCATATTTCTGCCCGTGTACACTTGCTACACTGTCCTTCTGAAGAACAGGAACCGTTCAAGAGGTCTGTTTCTCTTAAAATATTAACACTAGAGGGTGAACTTGATTCTAGAGTTAACCCCATTGCTACCTCTACTCCTAATGCTTCAGTCAATGTACCTAGCTTTACGTACTCCAAACCTGTTCAAGTACACAAATGGGGTATTTCATTTTCAGGTGAAAAACAGCACACTGATGTGATGTCATTTTTAGAAAGGGTTGAATGTCTTCGAATATCTAGAGGTGTTTCTGAAGAGGATTTGTTTGCTGCTTCTGCTGAGTTGTTCACCGGGACCGCTTTTACATGGTTTATGAATAACAGGGGTAATTTTTCTTGTTGGTCTGATCTGATTAAAAAGTTGAAGTCGGATTTTCTTCCGTATTCATTCCAGGATGATTTATTAGATCAAATTAAGAATCATAAGCAGAAACCTGGGGAATCTGTTACTATGTTTATTAATACTATATTAGGTATGTGTAGTCGTTTAGACACTCCTTTGTCAGATTTAGCTAAAATTAAAATCATCCTTAAATGTCTATTGCCCTTTTATCATCAACAATTAGCTCTTATGGACATTCAGAACATTGATGACCTTACTATAAAATGCAAACGTTTGGAGGAAACGTTATCCTGGTCTTCTCAACCTCCATCCACATCTCGATCCTCTTCTAACTCTTCTTCTCAGCCAACTTCCTTTAGGCAACGTTCTTGGCTAAATAAGGGTCATGAACATAATGTTTCGGTTGTTAGTTCTCTTGTCTGCTGGAATTGTGATCAGCCTGGTCACCCATTTTACAATTGTGGGATTCCTCAAAATCGTATTTTCTGCCATGGTTGTGGCCGAGAGAACACCCTTAAAAGAAACTGTTCTAAGAGTTCGGGAAACGACACGTCGGAGGTCCGTCCCCTGAACGTTTCTCCGTCCAACATCCAATCAGGGAATCAAACCCCATCGTCAAACGAAACTGCTGGACCAAGCACATCCAGCAACCCAAACCCATCTTCACGAAAAGGGAAAGGGGTGTCGTTCAAGAAAGCAGCACACACCACAAAACAAAATTAAACCAGAAATTTATTTCTATAGATAATACGTTAGATTCGCTTGATTCAAATGATCACAGATGGTCATTTACAAACGCTTCTTTGATTGGTAGTGTTCAACGTAACAATAATAATTGTGATAGTAATGTGGTTCCATTATCTATATTAGATTCTAGTTTTGTTAATGATGATGATACGTCTGGGTTAGTTCCATATAACGGTTGTAGACAACCAAATACTTTAGATCTAGATATTAATTCGTTATTAGTTAGGAAACAAAATGATAATAGGCCATATCTTCCTATTCAAATTTTAGGACAATCGTGTTTAGCTTTGTTAGATAGTGGCTCTAATATTTCATTGATAGGGGCACATTCGTTAAATTTATTGAAAAATTCTAGTATTCCCATTATGCCCATTTCATCTTTGCAAGTATCTACTGCAGATGGTACAGTTCAGTCCATTACGGGCAAACTCCAAATTAAAATCACAGTGGCAGATTTATGTAGGGAAATTACATTTTATGTTATTCCTTCCGTGCAGAATTCTATAATTTTAGGTATGGACTTTTTCAATGCTTTCAATAGTACCTTAAGTTGTTCTGATTTTTCTTTTTCCATATCTGAATTTAATTTATCTACCCTTAGTGCTATTCACGATTTTGCTAGTTTATCAAGCTCTGAACAAAGGCAATTAGAGAGTATGATCTCTAAATTTACTACTCTTTCTTCAAAAGACAAACTAGGTCGTACGTCGTTAATCTCTCACACTATCGAAGTGGGAAATCCCACTCCTTTCAGATTATATCAGTACCCCATACCTCAAGCCTGGCAGGCAGATTTAGAAAAGGAAGTAGATTCGATGCTTGCTTTAAATATCATAGAACCTTCAACATCGTCCTACTGTTCTCCGCTCTGGTTAACGAAGAAGAAGGATGGATCCTTCAGGATCTGCTTTGACGGTCGAAAACTAAACAGTATCACAACTAACAGGGATGCTTATCCTATCCCCAGAATAGATGTGATTTTGAGCAAACTTCAGAATGCCAAATACATCTCTTCTATTGATTTGTCTAAGGCCTTCCTACAGATCCCACTGAGTGAAGAGAGCAAGAAGTATACTGCTTTTGCTGTCAGTGGTAAAGGATTATTCCAGTTTGTCACCATGCCTTTCGGTCTTGTTTCTGCTCCTCAGACAATGTGTCGTCTGATGGATTTAGTCATTGGTCCACCGTTAGAGCCCTATGTTTTCTATTATTTAGACGATATTTTGGTTGTCACTCCTGATTTTTCCCTTCATATGGAAATTTTAGATAAGTTATTTTTACGTCTTAAGGAAGCTAATCTAACGGTCAATCTGGATAAATGTCAGTTTTGTCGCCCTAGTCTTAAGTTCTTGGGTTATGTTGTGGATAACCAGGGGCTGAGGACTGATCCTGAGAAAATAGTTGCTATCAAAAATTTTCCTATACCAAAGACCACCACCCAAGTCCGTAGGATATTGGGAATGTGTGGCTATTATCGGCGATTTGTACCGTCCTACTCTACTTTGTTGTCACCTCTTACTGATCTTTTGAAGAACAGGAAAAAGGGACAGACCATTACTTGGACTCCTGAGGCTGACGAAGCTTTTAGGCGCGTTAAAGATGCTTTAACGAGCGCTCCGGTTATGATGTCACCTAATTTTGATGAGCATTTTTATCTAATGACAGATTGCTCTAATACAGCTTCTGGAGGCGTATTATTTCAGTTGAAAGATGGCTCCGAACACCCCATAGCGTACACTAGTAAGAAGTTGAACAAGGCCCAGAAAAACTATTCAACTACGGAGAAAGAACTCTTAGCTATCATCCATGGGTTAGAAGCTTTTCGTTATTATCTGGAAGGTCGTAATTTCACTATAATTACTGATCATAGTTCCTTAGTATGGCTTCATAGTATGAAAAACCCTTCACAGAGGCTTTCTCGATGGATATGCAAACTGGCTGCCTATTCATATAAGATTGTCCATAGAAAGGCAAACGGGGTAGTGGTCGCAGATGCTCTTTCACGTGTCCATGATATTAATGTCCTAGATCTGTCCTCTTTAAGTCCTGATATGTGGTATCAGAATATGATTGATAGGGTCACTCAAGACCCACAAAAATATCCTGATTTTAAGGTAGAGAATAATATTCTGTACAAACACATCTTAAGTCCGATAGAGTCCTTATCCAATATGTCGGAGTGGAAAATAGTTGTACCTACGCCAAATAGGGAAAATATTCTGCATATGTTTCATGATGAAGTTACGGCGGGTCATTTTGGTTTTTATAAGACTTATCACCGTATTGCCGAATTATATTATTGGCCTGGTATGCGGAAGTCTATAAAAAGGTACATTTCTAAATGCATGGTTTGTGCTACTTGTAAACCAAGTAACCTACCACAGGCTGGACTTATGGGTTCCTTCAGGAACATAAATTTTCCTTGGCAGATGATCTCAATGGATCTCATTGGACCTTATCCTCGGAGTTACAAGGGTAATACCTATTGCCTGGTAGTTGTGGATTATTTCACTAAATTTCCTTTAGTTTGTCCCCTTCGCCAGGCCACAACTCCAGCAATTTTAAAATATTTGGAGGAACAAGTCTTTTTGGTGTATGGTGTTCCTCAAATTGTGTCATGTGACAACGGTCCTCAGTTTGTATCGAAGGCCTTTAAAGATCTTCTAGCTAAATATAAGGTTCAAAAGACCTTTTATAATGCTGCCTACCATCCACAAGCAAATCATACTGAGAGAGTAAATCGCAGTATTGTCACAGCTCTAAGGTCCTATACTTACCCTGATCACAGAGCTTGGGATCAATATATTCATTCCATAGCTCAAGCCATAAGGACTTCTGTCCATGAAGTTACCCAGTGCTCTCCAGCATATTTGAATTTTGGTAGGAATGTGGCTTTATCAGGTGATTATTTTGGTGTAATTTCAGACAATTCCGAAAATCTTCCTCAAATATCTGAGAAACTTCATCGCTTAGATGATCTCCAGACGTTACCTTATATTTTCGCAGACATTAGGAAGAAGTTAAAAACTTCTTACCTAAGGAACCAGCAGCACTATAATTTGAGGAAACGAGATCTGCGATTCTTTGTTGGTGATCGAGTCTTAAAGCGCAATTTTGTCAAATCCAATAAGGGTGATGCCATTTCTGCAAAGTTTTGCCAGAAATATGTCCCATGTACTGTCTCAAGGGTAATATCTCCTTTGATTTATGAATTAAAGGACAATTCGACTAATAAGCGAATTGGTCAATTTCATGTAAAGGATTTACTGCCTGACAACACCATGGACGATGTGGATTCTTCAACTTCATCGGAAGAAGATTAGCTTAACAGGGTTGTTTAAGCTAATATCTTCCTGTGTTTGCCTTTAATTAGTTTTATTATGGTATAGTATTTTAGTTTAAATTGTTAATCACCAGATAATGCCTGACCATAGCAATTTTTATCCTTCGGCATGGCTTGATGATTTCTCACGTATTAGTTATTAGGTACCGAATTCTTGTGTAATACCGCTTGTATGAGTTTATTATTATTTTTTTGTATTATAGATTGCATTTGAGTCATTATCGACAAATATTCTCAAATACTAATCCAGCCAGTAGTATTACCAAGTTAATAACCTCCACTTGTACTCTTAGGTTTGTACTCAACCTCTCAGAATAAAAGGGCTGTTGATTATTATATATTAAGATATTTGGATGTGTGGGCTCATACAAGTATTCTTGCTTAATATAGATGGAGCTATGTTACACTACCATATCTTAGATTATGTGTTATATCTTGGATATTTGATTACATACCTATTATTTTTTTTTATTGTTTTTATATCATGTCATTGGATTTGCCATATTGGAAAGAAGTTGTGGTTGTTAATTTGTTATTGGGTTACTTTATTGATATTTGTCACAGGTACCTTAAATACTTTATATTAATTCGGATTCTTACTTCCTCCACAGGATGATTCTGGAATGAATTTGGAATTTTGATTTATAAATGAATTCTTGAGTCCTTCATATTTCTTCTTATGAACTAGTCTGTTAATGCTCAAAGTTGGTGAATACGTGGGTTCGAAGTTCAGCAACTGATCACTGCTATCCGATTTCGTAATCCATGTCTTTCTTGTCAGAGTAGGCAGATGTTTATCCATGATAATATTTCTGGTTGGGAAATGGTGTACAACACTTCCTAACCATTCTTGTGCAATTGTTCCAAATATTCCAGGCACATTTTCACACGATAATAGGGAAGTCTAGTTTGCTTATTTTATGTCTCTTAGTTCATAGTATATAGATGCTTGACTTTCCATAGACGTAGAGTCGTAATGTTAGTGATTAACCCACTGGGACAAATTATTGATTTTCTTTTTAGTAGATTCCCTCTTCTTTCCTTAGGCATTAATTGTTGCTTAGATTCAGGAATATCTCCTGGATAATCCTATGTATGTTCACATGAATATACAGTCTTATGAAAGATTGGGAGCTCGTTCCCGTCATATTTTGTATTTACCATGGAGTCATAGAACTTATAAGTTCATCCTTTATTTTTACTATTTAGTTTCGATAGGCTCATATTACCGGATGAGGGTAGATCTAGAGCTAATTTAGTTAGTTATTTAGTATTAGTGAGAATTGGTCCATAAATCTTCCTGATCGTTCTTCTTTGGATATGCTCCTATAAATCTGGTGTCCATTGCTAGTCCGATTTTGGATTAAGTGTCCGATTCTTCACTTATTTTGTTTATTTGGTTGTATAGGTTCGTATTACCGGATGTGGGTGTACGTAGACCTAATTTATTTATATGATTTAGTATGGATGTGAATTGGTCCATAAATCTTCCTGGTCGTTCTTCATTGGATATGCTTTTGTGAATCTGTTGTCCATTGATAGTCTGACTTTGGATTGAGTGTCTGATTCCACATTTATTTTGGTTAATGTGTTTGCATTCCTTTGGTATGTTCACTATTTATATTAGTTGGTATTGGTGAAAATTATTCTATAAATATTCCTAGTTGTTCTTCTCTGGATATGCTATTACGAATCTGGTGTCCATTGCTAGTCCAATTTAGGATTGAGTGTTTGATTCTTCACTTATTATAGTTATTGATTTCATTGGTGACTTTAGTATATGTACTTGCGTTATGGTATGAATTGGCTCTCACCTTTGCCTGGTTGTTCGTCCTTGGATATACTCCTTATAAATCTGATGTCCATGGATAGTTCAACTTTGGATTTACTGCCAATTCGACACTTATTTGTCATTATAAATTATGTCTCATCTTTAGCACTTTTACTAGGACTTCGGGTCATATTTTGCAATTTCCGTTATTTGCTGCAGTGACCATCCTACTTTCCCTTGATTATTAGTGGTGATTATTTGTAATCTTGCGAATCAACGGGGAATGATACACTAAGCACTACTACTCTAGTTTAATATTTTGAAAAAAAAAAAAAAAAAAAAAAAATTTTTTTAAATAAAATTTTTTTTTCTGGTGGTTGAAAGGGAATGTGACGTTCCGCCCCTTATAGAATCGATTATTGATGGGAAGATATTATTTAACTATCCAAAATATTATTTAATTATTTTCAGAATTATTTTCTTTCAATGTTTATTCAAATAGAACTTAAACCCATCTCAGAATTTTTAAATGCTTGATGACGTCACATTTAAAACGTGGCAACATTGGTTTCCCCACTTTGACAGCCAATGCTTAGTAGAGGGGTACGAAGGATTCAGCTGTGAACGTGAGCCTTGGATTGCCATTGTTTCTCGAGTGTTCGGTCTGAATCGTAGTGTGCGGGGTCATTAGACTCAATTATTCACCTCTAATTCTCAGTTCCAAATTGATTAAATATTACAATAAAAGTATAGTGAAGTTATCCAGCAGCAGTGGATTTGAAGAATTTTAGAGCATACTATATCCAATGAGTTCTACCCCGGTAAATACACATTTTATTAAGTATTTTATTCAGCCATTTTGGAAGTCCTTGACATTTGCTAACTAAGTTTCACATAGTCTATTTTCATGGTTTTTATGTTTTATTTTCATGGATCAAACTCATCTAGAGATAATTCAATATTCGTTGTTAATTTGTGCTTCCAGTTGGAAAATAGAGCTAATTTAAACTCCATTTTTTATATTCCTTTCAAGTCTACAGAACTCCTATCTTTTGAACGATGATCAAATAAGTATCCATCGCTTAGTCTTACTATATTTCATCCTTGTATAATATATCTATATACCGGTGTATATATTATAATAAAATATTCTTTCACAGTAATTATATTTTGTATTTCAATTGGAAATTACTTGTGTTATTTGACCAAGGTCATCTGATAGCAACCTGATAAAAGGTCAAGCTGTCTAGTCATTCAAGTTTTTGGACTTAATGACCTATTTCTTCTTATTCCCATAGGAATAAAAACACCTCCTCGTATCTCTTGCTTCTTTTTTTTGACATTGGTAGATTGGTAGTAACACCACACTGTGTTTTTTTTAGCACCTACCATGAAATCTTAAAGCCACCCTACAACAACACCAAGGCCAGACCACACAGAGAGAAACAATCAATAGGCGACCAGCCTGGATTATTTCCACATTTTCTTTTTTTGAGTACCTCCAGCTGCTTTCCAACAGTTTTGAGTACCTTCAGCTGCTTTCTACCAGTCTTCCTCTCCTGTACCTCCAGCAGGACAGCTGCTAGCGAGAGTTAGCACCCTTGGGTGCTCATTACATCAACTTCAAGATTAGGAAAGAGTGGTTTGTTTGGGAACATTTACTGTGCTCTTATTAAAGACAGACTGGTTTTGTGATATTTAGTACATTTTTTTTTATAGTTCAATTGCACACACATTTTTCCTGCTTTATATTTTTTATAGGTTTTTTTTTCTTTACAACATAATATTTAATTGATAGCGTTCCCCAACACTCTGCAATCTATAAAGGTATAAATTTCTGAGCTCAGATATTTTCCCTGATAATAGTAGTCGGTACTCTTATCTTGATTATTTTTAGGCTGTGTTCCACTTTTGTATAATTATTTAAACTCATTCCATTATTTTAGTATATGTTTAATTAAATTTTTAAAAATTAACTTCACATATTAGTCAAAATTGTAATTATTAACTTTATTTAACTCGAACTTATTAACTTTACTTAACTTTAACTTATTAACTTTATTTAACTTTAACTTTAATTTATTAAATTCATATGAACTTCTGGATTCTAATCCCTCAGATTAGTTTTTGGTTTCACTTGTTATTATTACTATTATAAACCACGAGTTAGGAAAAGGATCTGTGTATCCACTCGTAGGTTTATTTATTCAATAAGGCTTGTGCCTGTCCCACTCACAGTGAGGTATTTATATGTTATATATAGTATCAGGTAGTATTTAATTAAGGTGTACGTATTATAAACGTACAATTATTATTTGGTGAGGGTTCTACTAACCTAGTTGTAAGTTGTACTTCCTGTATTAGAGGTACCCGTAGTCAGTTTTTCTAACCTTATAAAGAGTATTCTTAGATCATAGTTGTATGATGATTTTGTAATTGACTTTCACTAGTATCACTTTTTCCTGTCATGTTAGAGTTACACACTAGTTACTTGTCCTAACTCAGAGATTGTTAAAAAGATCTAGTAGTTACATTCAATAAATATACATTTATTGTGATTTTTTTTTTCTTATTACTCCTTTATTTTTAGTAGTATATTTTATAATTTAATAATCTTTAATAACTTTTCACATACTTGTACTACAAATTTAACATACTCTATAGCAGCGTAGAATACCTGGAAGAGCGTTAACCTAGTTATCCTTCTTCTGGCGCCCAAAAATTCATTCTATTTTCAGTATATTATTATATTTACTCTATCTATTTTCTGAACATTATCTTCATATCTTCTTTTCGAGCCATCATTGTCACTTCCTTTAATCTATTGTCTGGCCAAAAATAGCCGTGCAAATTGGCCGAATCCTTCCTTGAGTGTCAAGTGGCCCTTCTCATACATATTTAGCTAGCCATTCAAGTTATATCTATCTATTAATGATTTCTCATCTCTAGTCCTGTATCAATTCGATATTCTTTGTCTTGGCATCCTTCCATACAAATACTACTACAAAGTTGTATTTTAGTTACTCCAGCTTCTTCAACGGAGAAGCCACACATTTTTGTCCTTTGGCTACATTAAGTAGATCTTCTTCTTTTTACTACTTCTGTTGGAGTTTACCACTCCCTTTTCATTCACTCCAACAGAAAATCATCAGCTAGTTGTTACAGGGTGACTGTCACCCCCCAAGTAAAAGTAACAAATAGCATCATTTCTACTTTGAAGTGGAGGGTAAGTATAACTGAATCCACATTTTCATGCAATTCGGAGTTGACCCTGAAAATTACACTCCAAAACGGTCATTTACTTATTCATTTATTTATTATATTTGTTTTTGGGTTATTCTTCTTCTACGGCACTACAGCCCAAACTGAGCCTTGGCCTCCTTTATTTTTTGCCTCCCCCCTTGCTTGTCTGTGGCTGCTCTTTCCAACCGGTCTCTTTCCCTGCATTCTAGCATCCATTGCTCTTTTTGGTAGCCTATTCTCTCCCATTCTTATCATGTCCGGCCCATTGCAATCTTTGTATTCTAATGAAGTCTGACAGGGGTGTTTCCTTATAAGGGTGTTTTGGGTTAGATCAGTTAAATAATTTTTGAATGTAAGTAACTACATTCTGAGAACGTGTACAGTATGCCTTGAAACAAAAAACGTTAAATGTATTTATCCAAAATATTTATTAAAATAAATAGTACATATCTACTCGTGTCACAAAACGGTTTAATATAAAAGGTATTCTATTTAAGAAAACACAACTTTGGTTCATTCCGACTAAAGCAAGAAACCCATTATGAACGCCCGGCACGGCACAGCCCGGCACGGCACAGCCCGGCACGGCACAGCACAGGCCGGCACGTTCAAAAACCCATTTGTAACGGCCGGCACGGCACGGCACCGGAAAAATGATCATATATTTTAAAAACTATCGTAAAATAAAAGTTTTTAAAAGACATAAACTACACAATTTTAAAGAATATGCATCATGTTAAAAAAACGAATTCATGGTTAAAAGATAATGTACGTACCTGTCCATTGATAAAAATTTTCGGATATTTGTACCCATGGGTATTCTCTGACACTCTCAATGAAAAGTTCGTCCATATTATTTTATTTCAAAAGAAACAACGCGCTTTCAATTAAAAAATCAACAATATATCTGCTTATTACCAATTATGACGCACTGGCGCCGACTGGCCGTCCAGGCCGTTCGACTTCAACGGATTTTATTCTCCTCGGAGAATTTTGGCCGTTCCGTTTGCGTGCTGGCCTGTGCCGGGCCGAGCCGGCCGCTCATAATGGGTTACGTTGCATTTAAAACTATACAAATGAATTTGGACTGTCCTGTGCCTTGCCGGGCTGTACCGGGCTGTGCCGGGCCGGGCTGTACCGTGACGGCCGTTCATAATGGGTTTCTTGCTTAACCCTGTATCAAAAATAATTCTAACAAGTCGTTAACATACATAACTTTTGTTACAAACAATTTTTTATTTTAGCCGTAATAACAGAGGTTTGGCGTACCCTGGATGTCTACATACATACATAGTATAATATTACAACAAAGTCGAAAATCGTGTTAGTGACACCATTTACATTTAAGTGCGGCTCTATTCGGCCGGTTTTGAATTTGATGGATTCGACCGTTACTTGATGGAAGTTCATTTTATCTAACAATAAAACACTGGAAACGTTTGTTTTCTATACTTCCACAAAATGTATTACAACTATGAACTATGTGACTACAGCTGTTTCGGCAGAGTGCCTTTCTCAAGTGATTTAGTTTACTTTTTCTTCTCATTGTTTGATTTGCGTGTATAGAATAAATTGCTATGTAGAAATGCTATCAATGAGTGTCCCCGTTTAGGATTTTGTCCTCTTCAGGGTTTGTAGTGAATGTAAAAAGTGGCCGCAAAAGCAAACAGTCCGAAAAACACACTGGGGCATGTGTCGTGTCCTGGTGTTTCTGGTGTTCCTGGGTTATGCCGGACGGTGGTGTCCAGAAGGCTAAAAAGACAACAGAGAAGAAAGTTTGATGGAGTTGTTGTTGGTTCCATAGACATTTACGTGTACTGTCCGTGCTTTGCTCTCAACCAGTCTCCCTAGAAACCCTTGTACAACGACAGGCGAACCTGCGTCCCTCGTCGGCGGTCAGGAGGTGGCTTTTGAGCGCAGCGTGGACAGTGAGCGTTCGAGTGATGAAAATAGTTGCGGCTATTTTCTTGGGACGAACAGGTATAATTGTGCAATGAAGTTGGGAAACCGCAAAAAACCAACTTCTCCCTGTTCGGGGTAGGGAAGAGAATGTGTTATAGGTGGGTGCGGAAGGCTAGCGGGGTAGCCTCGAGGATGTTTTCGTATTCTACTGGGAGTTCGTCAATGCATGTTTGCAATAGAGCAGACGGTAGATGAATCTTTTTGCGTTTGGGCTTTCGGTAGAATACGTGGCCGGAAGATGAACAGGAACATTTGAGAGATTCTTGTGTGTCGGAGGGGGGACCGTTGATTACTTTGCTTGTGAAGTTCCTGTTCAGAGAGTTTATTCTCTCACTAATTTTGGGGATGTTTGAGATGTTATGGATTTCGTTTGAGGGATATCTCCAGTGCTCGTAGTTGCATCTACGCAAGATTCTACGTTCCACTCGCAACAACCTCTCTTTTTGTGCTCTAGCGCAAAGAGAGTAGAGGCATGATTTGTACTCAATGACGGGTCGAATAAAGGTCTTGTAAGTGTGTATGAGAGTCTTCTTGTGTGTCTTGCCAATTCGTCCAGAGAGAGGGTTGAGAAGTCTGAACAGATGAGATGGTTGAGTGTTTAACTGTTTGATCACCCCCGTAGTACAAATATTTAAGATGCATACAAATATTTAAGATGCAACGGTAAACCATTTCTTCACCCCGCGCGGCCGTACCGGCTTGTACCTGGTTACCCACATCTGCCAACCCCGAACACCCCGAGAAGACAATCCGAGAACATTCTTCATTCAACATTCAGATACGTAACATGTACAATTTGTAAAATTTATTTATATTTAAATTCATTAGAAGTTTTCTTATTCTAAAAACATTTCTTATGTATAAAATTCGTACAGTTGACAAATCTGTTTTTGTTTTGTTAGGACTTTGAATTTGTGCCAGAATTTACTTCCGTCTCTGTAGTCCAGTTTTGAGGTAGCATCTTCCCACCGGCGAGCCGTTAGGTCAGATATCTCTCTCTTTATCCTGGCGCAGATTCGGTTGTATTCTGTTTTGATTAGTGGATTTCTGTTGGCCTTGTATTGACGTAGAAGACGTCTTTTTTGTTGGATTTTGGCTATGATGTATTGTGGAAGTGCCGAACATAGGGAGATTTTGCGTGATGAAATTTTGGAATTCAGTCCAGTTAGCGTGACGATAGTCTCTTATAGTTCTTGGAGGGTTGGGTTGTTTTGAAATTAGTATGTCGGTATTGACAAGAATTGGTACGTGGTCTGACGTTATTGAGTCGCCTATGTGGCATCTATCTTCGAACCGATCCAGAATGTTACTGGTAACTAGGATGTGGTCGACAATAGAGGCCCCAGCGGCGTTCAGAAACGTGTATTCAGTATTGGTGATTCGTGAGATAGGAAGGTCTAGTAGAAAATCCGTGAGGCGGATGCCTTCTGGGTTTTGTCGGTGATCACCAAACTGTGTATGTCTACAATTCAGATCGCCCATCAACACGGCCTTGCCGAGCGTTGAAAAATACTCTAGCAAATGCCTGTTGAGTGGTTGATCCGGGTGTTTGTAGTAAGAGACTATCGAGAGGGTTTCGTTGTTGGGGATGTGCACGTCAACTGCCAGGAAGTCCACATCAGGTGGACGAAAATTTGGTGGGTATGTATGTGCGCTGTGTGGTATTCCGTGTTTCACGAGAATACCATTCCCACGTGAAACCTGACAGCGGTTTCGATGAATGATCGAATATCCTGCGAAATGTGGATCGCTTTTCGACAGAGTATCTGTGAGTGCAAGGATTTGAATGTTATGTTTCGACAGGATATTCTTGATGAGGGGTCTCTTTTTGGAGAGACCCTGACAGTTAACAGCACCTAGGGTGAAATCCATAAGGGGGTGCGCTTAGTGGTTGGGGTGGAATGTCAGTTTGACATTGCTTCCATGTCCATGTACCACTGTGGAGTGGTCATAGACTTGGCTAATCAGATTAGCCGTGATGGTCGCGATGTGCTCACGGAGATCCGGCAGCAGATTCAGCAACAAAGCGGTCTGGATTGACAGGATGTTCTTAGTTTCTGTGGGTAGATCGAAGGGAGGGAATGATCTTTCGATCGAAAGTGGCTGTACCTCCTGTGGTACGGTAGGAATTGTGTGCCTCCGTGGGCACTTATTGGAGTAGGCAGGGTGTTCACCGCTGCAATTTGGGCATTTCGGCTCTTGTTGTTTGGTACAGGCACTTGATTTATGGTTTCCGCCGCATTGAGGGCAGACGAATGCTTTTTGAGGGCATTCGTCGATGGAGTGACCGTTTGTGCAGCATTTGCTGCAATATTTGGGGGTGGGTATTGTCGGATCAGAATTGTGTGGCATTTCGACGTTATAGATTTCGCCATCGAGGGTGATACCTCGGCCCAAAGCAGTGGTGAACTTCTCGAGTGACTTCGTCACCACCTTGACCACCTTGGAATCCCGGCCGAGTCTGAAAGATTTTACTCTCCAGAGTTTCTCGACAGGGAATTCTTGTTCGGCAAGCAAGGTGGTGATTTCGTCCTCGGTATAGTCCACATCAATGCCAGTGATGCAGAAGAGATATGTAGGTTCTTTGTTGTTGGAGTTTGAATTTTTGTTACGGCTGTGGACCGTAACCATGGTTTGGCCTGTGGCTTTGTGAATACTTTTTTCGATCTCTTCTGCTCTAATGGAATTAAAAAGTCACAAATGAGCGATACCGTGTGAAAGGACTTTGCATGAGTGGATTTTGTTAGAAAATAGTGTTGTGGCATTTAATTGCCGAAAGAAGGTTCTTTTGTTGCAAAGATCTTTTGGCAGATCTTTTACTAGATATTCTGATAAAGTAGGATCGTTGATAGCATTGACGACGTTTGGGTTTTTTGGGCGGGAACTCGCTGCGGCGTTTGCATATGAGCGGAGCTGTCTTCGTTGGAAGACGAATTCTGAGGATTGTTGATTATTAGTGTTGCTGACGTTTGCGGTTTGTGAAGCTGGATTTTGAGATTTATTGATTGGTAGAGAAATTGGTAAAGAAATTGGTAAAGAAATTGTTTGTGTCGATGGAGTAGGTTTAGAAGTGGTTCGTGAAACTGCTCCCTGTCTCACCTGAGGGCTTTGTTGCTGAGAACTAGTTTTAGTTTTAAGTGGCGGAAAGTCGTGAGCGTAACGCTTGAGAAGGGGGTTATTGGAGTCCTCTTGCTCCATACGGAGGTAGACCTATTTGTACTTGTCGCGGACAATTTTTATTTCAATTTAGTTTACTATGTTGTGGAGTTCCGCCCCTTATAGAATCAAGTATCGATGGGAAGATAATATTTAATCATTGAAAATATTATTTAAATATTTTCGGGATTAACTTCTTTCAATGTTTATTAAGATACAACGTAAAGCAATCACATAATTGTTAAATGCTTACTGATGTCACATTTAAACGTGGCAACCTTGGTTCCCTCGCGTTGACAGTTAATGATTAGGAGAGGGGTACGAAGAATTTCAGCTGGGGACTGAAGGCCGTGAACGCGCCATTGTTCTCCAGTGTACGGTCTCAGTAGGGTTGCGGGGTCGTTGAACGAAATTATTCACCTATAATTTAAAGTTCCAAATTTATTAAAGATTACAATAAATATTATAGTGAAGTTATCCAGCAGTGAACAGTGAATTTGAAGAATTTTAGAGAATATTATATACAATGAGTTCCGCCCCGGTAAATACACATTTTATTAATTATTTTATTCAGCCATTTTGGAAGTCCTTGACATTTGCTAATTAAGTTTCACATAGTCTGTTTTCATGGTTTTTATGGTTTATTTTCATGGATCAAACTCATATAGAGATAATTGAATGTTCGTTGTTAATTTGTGCTTCCAGTTGGAAAATAAAGCCAATTTAAACTCAATTTTTTATATTCCTTTCAAGTCTACAGATCTCCTATCTTTTGAACGATGATCAAATAAGTATCCATTGCCTAGTCATACTATATTTCATCCTTGTATAATATATCTATATACCTGTGTATATATTATAATAAAATATTGTTCCACAGTAATTATATTTTGTATTTAAATTGGAAATTACATGTGTTATTTGACCAAGGTCATCTGATAACAACTTGATAAAAGGTCAAGCTGTCTAGTCATTCAAGTTTTTGGACTTAATGACCTATTTCTTCTTATTCCCATAGGAATAAAAACACTTCCTCGTATCTCTTGCTTCTTTTTTTGACATTGGTAGATTGGTAGTAACACCACACTGTGTTTTTTAGCACCTACTATGAAATCTTAAAGTCACCTAACAACAACACCAAGGCCAGACCACACTGAGAGAAACAATCACTAGGCGACCAGCCTGGATTATTTCCAGATATTTTCTTTTGAGTAACTCCAGCTGCTTTCCACCAGTCTCGAGTAGCTTCAGCTGCTTTCTACCAGTCTTCCTTTCCTGTACCTCCAGCAGGACAGCTGCTAGCGAGAGTTAGCACCCTTGGGTGCTCATTACATCAACTCGAAGATTGTGTAAAAGGGGTTTGTTTGGGAACATTTACTGTGCTCTTAGTAAAGACAGACTGTTTTTGTGATATTTAGTACATTTTTATAGTTCAATTGCACACACATTTTTCCTGTTTTATATTTTTATGGTATTTTTCCCTTAACAACATAATATTTAATTGATAGCGTTCCCCAATACTCTGCAATATCTAAGGTAAAGATCTCTGAGCTCAGATATTTTCCCCTACAATAGTAGTCGGTACTCATATTTTGATTATTTTTATGCTGGTTTCCATTTTTATATAATTATTTAAACTCATTTCATTATTTTAGTATAGGTTGAATTAGATTTTTCAAAATTAACGTCAAATATTATTCAAAATTTCAATTATTAACTTTATTTAACTTTAACTTATTAAATTCCTATGAACTTTTGGACTCTATTCCCTCAGAATAGTTTCTGGTTTCACTTGCTATTATTATTATAAACTACGAGTTAGAAAAAGGATCTGTTGTATCCAACCGTAGGTTTATTTATTCGATAAAGGCTTGTGCCTGTCCAACTCACATTGAGTTATTTATATATTATTTACAATATCAGGTAGTATTTAATTAAGGTGTACGTATTATAAACGTACAATTATTATTTGGTGAAGGTTCTACTAACCTAGGTGTAAGTTGTACTTTCTGTATTAGAGGTACCCTTATTCAGATTTTCTAACCTTATTAAGATTATTCTTAGATCACATTTGTGTGATAAATTTGTAATTGACTTTCACTAGTATCATTTTTTTTGTCATGTTAGAGTCACATACTAGTTACTTGTCTTAACTCGGAGATTGTGAACATCTAGTAGTTAAATTTAATAAATATATATTTATTGTGCATATTTTTTTTCTCATATTACTCCTTTATATTTGTACATTTAATATACTTTTATTACAAATTTAATATACTCTATAGCAGCGTAGAATACCTGGAAGAGGGTTAACCCAGTTATCCTTCTTCTGGCACCCAAAAATTTATTCTATTTTCATTATATTTACTCTATCTATTTTGTGAACATTGTCTTAATATCTTCTTTTCTAGCCATCATAGTCATTTCCTTTAATTTATTGTCTAGCCAGAAATAGCCGTGCAAATTGGCCGAATCCTTCCTTGAGTGTCAAGTGGCCATTCAAGTTTTTGGACTTAATGACCTATTTCTTCTTATTCCCATAGGAATAAAAACACTTCCTCGTATCTCTTGCTTCTTTTTTTGACATTGGTAGATTGGTAGTAACACCACACTGTGTTTTTTTAGCACCTACTATGAAATCTTAAAGTCACCTAACAACAACACCAAGGCCAGACCACACTGAGAGAAACAATCACTAGGCGACCAGCCTGGATTATTTCCACATATTTTCTTTTGAGTAACTCCAGCTGCTTTCCACTAGTCTCGAGTAGCTTCAGCTGCTTTCTACCAGTCTTCCTCTCCTGTACCTCCAGCAGGACAGCTGCTAGCGAGAGTTAGCACCCTTGGGTGCTCATTACATCAACTCGAAGATTGTGTAAAAGGGGTTTGTTTGGGAACATTTACTGTGCTCTTAGTAAAGACAGACTGTTTTTGTGATATTTAGTACATTTTTATAGTTCAATTGCACACACATTTTTCCTGTTTTATATTTTTATGGTATTTTTCCCTTAACAACATAATATTTAATTGATAGCGTTCCCCAATACTCTGCAATATCTAAGGTAAAGATCTCTGAGCTCAGATATTTTCCCCTACAATAGTAGTCGGTACTCATATTTTGATTATTTTTATACTGGTTTCCATTTTTATATAATTATTTAAACTCATTTCATTATTTTAGTATAGGTTGAATTAGATTTTTCAAAATTAACGTCAAATATTATTCAAAATTTCAATTATTAACTTTATTTAACTTTAACTTATTAAATTCCTATGAACTTTTGGACTCTATTCCCTCAGAATAGTTTCTGGTTTCACTTGTTATTATTATTATAAACTACGAGTTAGAAAAAGGATCTGTTGTATCCAACCGTAGGTTTATTTATTCGATAAAGGCTTGTGCCTGTCCAACTCACATTGAGTTATTTATATATTATTTACAATATCAGGTAGTATTTAATTAAGGTGTACGTATTATAAACGTACAATTATTATTTGGTGAAGGTTCTACTAACCTAGGTGTAAGTTGTACTTTCTGTATTAGAGGTACCCTTATTCAGATTTTCTAACCTTATTAAGATTATTCTTAGATCACATTTGTGTGATAAATTTGTAATTGACTTTCACTAGTAACATTTTTTTTGTCATGTTAGAGTCACATACTAGTTACTTGTCTTAACTCGGAGATTGTGAACATCTAGTAGTTAAATTTAATAAATATATATTTATTGTGCATATTTTTTTCTCATATTACTCCTTTATATTTGTACATTTAATATACTTTTATTACAAATTTAATATACTCTATAGCAGCGTAGAATACCTGGAAGAGGGTTAACCCAGTTATCCTTCTTCTGGCGCCCAAAAATTTATTCTATTTTCATTATATTTACTCTATCTATTTTGTGAACATTGTCTTAATATCTTCTTTTCTAGCCATCATAGTCATTTCCTTTAATTTATTGTCTAGCCAGAAATAGCCGTGCAAATTGGCCGAATCCTTCCTTGAGTGTCAAGTGGCCATTCAAGTTTTTGGACTTAATGACCTATTTCTTCTTATTCCCATAGGAATAAAAACACTTCCTCGTATCTCTTGCTTCTTTTTTTGACATTGGTAGATTGGTAGTAACACCACACTGTGTTTTTTTAGCACCTACTATGAAATCTTAAAGTCACCTAATAACAACACCAAGGCCAGACCACACTGAGAGAAACAATCACTAGGCGACCAGCCTGGATTATTTCCAGATATTTTCTTTTGAGTAACTCCAGCTGCTTTCCACCAGTCTCGAGTACCTTCAGCTGCTTTCTACCAGTCTTCCTCTCCTGTACCTCCAGCAGGACAGCTGCTAGCGAGAGTTAGCACCCTTGGGTGCTCATTACATCAACTCGAAGATTGTGTAAAAGGGGTTTGTTTGGGAACATTTACTGTGCTCTTAGTAAAGACAGACTGTTTTTGTGATATTTAGTACATTTTTATAGTTCAATTGCACACACATTTTTCCTGTTTTATATTTTTATGGTATTTTTCCCTTAACAACATAATATTTAATTGATAGCGTTCCCCAATACTCTGCAATATCTAAGGTAAAGATCTCTGAGCTCAGATATTTTCCCCTACAATAGTAGTCGGTACTCATATTTTGATTATTTTTATGCTGGTTTCCATTTTTATATAATTATTTAAACTCATTTCATTATTTTAGTATAGGTTGAATTAGATTTTTCAAAATTAACGTCAAATATTATTCAAAATTTCAATTATTAACTTTATTTAACTTTAACTTATTAAATTCCTATGAACTTTTGGACTCTATTCCCTCAGAATAGTTTCTGGTTTCACTTGTTATTATTATTATAAACTACGAGTTAGAAAAAGGATCTGTTGTATCCAACCGTAGGTTTATTTATTCGATAAAGGCTTGTGCCTGTCCAACTCACATTGAGTTATTTATATATTATTTACAATATCAGGTAGTATTTAATTAAGGTGTACGTATTATAAACGTACAATTATTATTTGGTGAAGGTTCTACTAACCTAGGTGTAAGTTGTACTTTCTGTATTAGAGGTACCCTTATTCAGATTTTCTAACCTTATTAAGATTATTCTTAGATCACATTTGTGTGATAAATTTGTAATTGACTTTCACTAGTATCATTTTTTTTGTCATGTTAGAGTCACATACTAGTTACTTGTCTTAACTCGGAGATTGTGAACATCTAGTAGTTAAATTTAATAAATATATATTTATTGTGCATATTTTTTTTCTCATATTACTCCTTTATATTTGTACATTTAATATACTTTTATTACAAATTTAATATACTCTATAGCAGCGTAGAATACCTGGAAGAGGGTTAACCCAGTTATCCTTCTTCTGGCGCCCAAAAATTTATTCTATTTTCATTATATTTACTCTATCTATTTTGTGAACATTGTCTTAATATCTTCTTTTCTAGCCATCATAGTCATTTCCTTTAATTTATTGTCTAGCCAGAAATAGCCGTGCAAATTGGCCGAATCCTTCCTTGAGTGTCAAGTGGCCATTCTCTTGCATATTGAGCTAGCTATTCAAGTTACATCTATCTATTCATAATTTTCATCTTCAGTCCTATATCAATTCTATACTCTTCGTCTTGGCATCTTTCCATACAAGTACTACTGCAAAGTAGTATTTTAGACTTCAACTTCTTCAACGCAGAAGCCACATTTTTGTTCCTTTGGCTACATTAAGTCGATCTTCTTTTTCCTACTTCTGTTGGAGTTTATCACTCTCTGTGCATTCACTCCAACAGAAAATCTTCTTCTTTCTGGTTACAATGTGTTTGCCTTTTTATAGTCTTTAACTGAAGAGGTTGAGGAGTGGGGAGCTGTTTGTCTCGAGTTGGTCATTCAGATATATAGTCAGGGGGTAATAAATTGAAAAATACAGATATAATTCTGAATGACCAACTCGAGACAAACAGCTCCCCACTCCTCAACCTCTTCGGTTAAAGACTTTAAAAAGGCAAACACATAGTAAACTAAATCACTTGAGAAAGGCACTCTGCCGAAACAGCTGTACTCACATAATTGTAATAAATTTTGTGGAAGTATAGAAAACAAACGTTTTCAGTGTTTTATTGTTAGGTTTTGAATTTGTTGTATTTTGCATGAATAATTTCTTTTTATTTACCAAATGCCTCGACAACTAATGGCCATTGGCATGGTAGTTACGGTAAATTTTTACAGTTAGGTACCTAGTGTCATGTGTGTGTTGAGTAAGTGTCTTGTTACTTTGCAAAGTCGACGTCATTGTCTTTGCAAAGAGACGCTAATTGTATCCGAACGTCTGCGGTCCCTCCGGTGAGTACCGATCCCACGAGGACAGAAACTATTTTCATTTATTAATTTATAATAAACGAAAAATTTCTGACCCTAGTGAGATTCGAACTCACGACCTTTCGGATTTTTCGATCCAAAGGTGCGCTCTTACCACTGAGCCACGGAGGGTTGCATGAATAATTATTGTTATTGTTATCAATGGATATAAAACAAAGTCCAGTTAATTACGTAAAATCTATTTTTTTGTTTATGAAATAAAATTTTTAATATAATAATTTAAACAGTTTAAGAATGAACTCTTAAATAGTTGAAATAAACACAAGATAGTTAAAATTAAGTATGTAGTATGAAGTAAAGACTTCTGTTGTGTATATTGGTATAAGAATTCATAAAAATTCTTTAAAATTATTCAAAAGATAATCGAAAATCACAAAACGTTTTCGGTCTAAACTGACCATCTTCATGTGAACGTCCAATGCACAGGTATTTGAAACTAGCTACGGTAGAATATATGTCAAATATCTGTACATTGGACGTTCACACTGAGGATGGTCAGTTTAGACCGAAAGTGATTTTCCATTAGCTTTTGAATACATTTTAAAGAATTTTTAATAAATTCATATACCATACACAACAGAAGTCTTTACTTCATACTACGTTGTTTTATCGATGGTATAATACAGGGTGTCCAGAAACTCTACCGACAAACGAAGACAGGAGATTCCTCAGAAAATTTTAAGACAATTTAACCCAATTCATCTAGTCCGAAAATGCTTCTTAAGGGAGCTAGAGCTCTTTGAAGATGGCGTCATGAAATTAGTTTTTCTTAAATACCTCCAGAACGCTTCTATTTAGAAAAACGAAAATTGGTATGCATATTACCTTTTCAGAGATGAATCGATTCCATCCATTGCAAATTTCTAGTACCGGTCATAGGCGTCCGTTTTGGGTAGAGCAACGGGTATTTTATCGCATAACTTTTTTGTCCTCAACTTTTATGCATTTTTGAAACCGGATTATTAAATTGTGAGGTATTCTAGTACTAAAAGGTACTCTTGCTTTAAGTCGGTAGGACACACCGTTTTCTAGGAAAATCGATTTGAAAGTTTTTCGTTCTTGGAATTTGAAAAAAAATTGAAAGAACTTTTCAACAAAAAACGAAGTATTTTACCAACATAAAGTAAGAGTAACTTTTAGTACTCGAATACCTCATAATTTAATAATCTAGTGTCAAAAATGCTCAAAAATTCAAGACAAAAAAGTTATGCTATAAAATAACTGTTGACCTACCCAAAACGGACGCCTATGACCAGTACTCAAAATTCGCAATTAATGAAATCGATTCATCTCTGGAATATAAATAAATGTACCAGTTTTCGTCTTTCTAAACAGTTTTTTTTTGAAATTATTTTTTTAATTCCAAAAGCGAAAAATTTTCAAATCGATTTTTCTAGAAAACGGTGTGCCCTACCGATTTAAAACAAGAGTACCTTTTAGTACTAGAATACTTTACAATTTCATAATCCAGTGTCAGAAATGCATAAAAGTTAAAGCTAAAAAAGTTATGCGATAAAATATCTGTTGCCCTACCCAAAACGGACGCCTACGACTGGTACTAGAAATTGACACTGGATGGAATCGCTTTATCTCTGGAAGGTAAATACGTGTACCAATTTTTGTTTTTCTAACTAGAAGCGTTCTGGAGGTATTTAAGAAAAACTAATTACAAGACGCCATCTTCAAAGAGCTCTAGCTCCCTTAGGAAGCATTTTCGGACTAAGCGAATTAGGTTAAATTATCTTAAAATTATCTGAAGAATCTCCTGTCTTCGTTTGTCGGTAGAGTTTCTGGACACCCTGTATAACAAAAAAAGAATACTTCTGTTGGAGTGAAAGTAAAAAGAAATATATACTCCAACAGAAATAAGGAAAAAGAACTAGATATAGCTAATGGGACAAGAATGAAAGGTATATAAGAAAGGTATATAAGTAGAAGTATAAAGAGACAGAGGCAAACGGAATAGAGTTGGCTAGCATGAGATGCAAGAGAACAACTTGACACTCAAGGATGGATACGGCTCGTTTGTATGCCTGTCGAAGAACAGTAGCTCTAAGTAGATAGTAATGATGACTAAAAGATGAAATAATAAAATATGAATAATGTACTGAAAAGGAATGAAGATGAATAATTGCTAAAGACGAACACTATGAAGTAAAAGACGTAATATGAACTAAATACTTCCCTATTAAATTGTAAAAAAAACTGGAATACTTGGACTAATTACAGAAGAATGGTTAGGAAATGTGATGATGAATAGACATCTGCCTACTCTGCCATGAGGACATAGATTACGAGATCGGATAGCAATGGCCAATTGCTAAATTTCGAACCCACGTACTCACTCACTAGCATTAACAGAGTAACGACAGACTAGTCCACAAGAAGAAATCAATAAAAGACTTAAGAAACCATACATACATTAAAATTCCAAACTAATTCCAGAATCATAGTGTGTAGGATAGAAGGATATACTTAAATTATTATAAAGTGTTTAATATATTGGGGACAAATAATGTTAATAGAGTAACCCAATAACAAATTATAAACCACAACATCTTTCCAATGTGGCAAATCCAATAACAAGATATAAAAATAATAAAAAAAATAGCAAGTAATCAAATATTCCAAAATAATATAAGTAACACATAACCTGAGATATGGTAGTGTAACATAGTTCCATCATAGTATCCATATTAAACAAGAGTTTGTATGAGCTTACCTATCCAAATATATACATATCATAACAACCCTTCTAACTTAAGGGGTAAGGTGTGCAAAAACTCAACAAAAATACAAGTGAAGTTCTTATTAATGGGATAATCCTACTTACAGGATTAGCAATTAATAATATTGACTCATACTAATAATTACAATGCACCATGCGTAATACCAAAAAAACATAAACTCATACATAAAGTACTACATAATAATTAAACCAATAAGTAATAAATTCATAAATAAAGTCATCAACAACACGGCAAAAGATGAAATAAAGCAATGTATGTAGGTACCTACATTATCATATGATAAAAAAATCATATCAGACTAAAATTTCTAACCATACTAAAAATTTGAGCTAAGCTAAAAACAAACAGAAGAAGGGATTAGCTTGGACAAAACTGTTAAGGTAATCTTCTTCTGAAGATTGTTCTATAACTTAATAGGAAAATAGTATCAATGTTTCCTAACTAATAAAATAAGCCACAATTTTACCTAAAAATGATTTTATTAACGTTTCGACGCCATATTAATATACTTGATTATAAAAATGCCACAAGAAAATAGCTTCAGAACAACATTAATAAAGAATTTATATTTGAATCTCAACCTAAAGTATCTGATTTATATAAGCATTATATTATGGTACCCACATTAATATAATATTATTATCAAATTTAACAAACTAGAAGATGAGATGGATAATGGAACTACTTTACCATACAATAATTATAATTGTTATGTTTAACACTACCAATTAAAGAAAAAAATTTGGATGACCATCTGTAATCATCCGAACCATGCGAATTCAACGTATCATGTATAGAAGCTAATGTTCTGGACTGATATTGCTTTGTGGTGTGTGCCTGTCTTACCAAACAACCCAAATATCCAAAAATAACAAATATAAAATATAATCTAAAGTTTGTAAGACAAATATACATATGGAGAAAATATTAGTGACACACCAACAAATCAAAAATGCCAGCAAAATATATAAAAAATCAAATCAATAAAGTAAATAAGGTATCTAAATACTGAAAATGATTTCTAGTTAGCTGTAAAAGATAACCAAACTAGAAAATATATATACAGTATGTCCCTGTAAGTTGTATCCATATGGAAAACTTTTTTATTATTAATTTTACGAAAAAAGTTATTCTTCATAAAAAGCTCTGCATGGTCCAAAATCTAAGATTCAACCATCAGATATCAAATTTTATGAATATTATACGAGGTATGTCAAAAAGTTTGAATTTCACTTAAGAGTAAAGTAGCTTTATTTTTCACAATATTGAAAATTGCTATTATGAAAAGTTGTTTGGAATTAAAAACTATATTCTAATATGCAATTACATCCTTTTAATTGAAAAAAAATTTTTTTTTGAAAAATTATGGATAACTAACATTATTTTCAGAAATTTTAATTCTAATAACTCTTTTATTATTATTGTTCTGAAGCTATTTCCTTGTGGCATTTTTATGATTAATTATTTATATGGGAAATAAGCCACAATTAAAATGAAAAAAATAATTTTATTAACGTTTCGACGCCCAAATCGGGTGCCGTTGTCAAAATACTATTTATAAAAATATGTCAAAATAGTATTTTGACAACGGCACCCGATTTGGGCGTCGAAACGTTAATAAAATTATTTTTTTCATTTTAATTGTGGCTTATTTCCCATATAAATAATTAATCTTTTATTATTAATTTTACGAAACAAGTGATTCGTAATAAAAAGTTCTGCATGGTCTAAAATACTCTAAAACCTAAAATACAACCATCTTATGTCAATTTTTTACGAGGTGTGTCAAAAAAGATAAATTTAGATCAAAAGTAAAGTATCTTTATAGTTCAAAATATTTCAATAAGAAGGATATAATTACATACTGAAACATGGTTTTTAATTCTTAATAACTTTTCATAATAACAATTTTCGATATTGTGAAAAATAAAGGTATTTTACTCTTGAGCCAAATTCATATTTTTTGACATACCTTGTATAAAATTGATAAAATTTGACATAAGATGGTTGTATTTTAGGTTTCAGACCATGCAGAACTTTTTATTGAGAATCACTTTTTTTCGTAAAATTAATAATAAAAGAGTTATCAGAATTGAAATAACTGAAAATAATGTTAGTTATCCATAATTTAAAAAAAAAATAGTTTTATCCATAAAAAAAAAGTAGAATATAGTTTTTAATTCCAAACAACTTTTCATAATAGCAGTTTTCAATATTGTGAAAAATAATTCTACTTTACTCTCGAGTGAAATTCAAACTTTTTGACATACCTCGTATAATATTCATAAAATTTTATATCTGATGGTTGAATCTTAGGTTTTAGACCATGCAGAGCTTTTTATGAAGAATGACTTTTTTTCGTAAAATTAATAATAAAAAAGTTTTCCATATGGATACAACTTACATATACACTGTATATATATATATATATATATATATATATCTGCAAAAAGAATAAAGCTTCTAGCAAAGCTTGCTATTGCTTTTATGAATTAAAACGCCATAATACATGGCATTGGAGCACAAATTCGTCAAAACTTCCGTGATTTAACTGGTACCAATAGACTGATATATCGATATTTCAAGGTCTCCCTCTCATCAGTCAGTCGAGCTGGTACCACAAATTAAATCACGGAAGTTTCTCTGAACGTCTCCAAAAATTTCGCCACTCTAGTGGCAGCTTACAGAGGCGCCATCTCTTTTGATGGCAGGGAACGAAGACGATTTAATAATACCGTCTCCTATCCTCTGAGCTATCGGAATGTGCAAAAAGAATAAAGCTTCTAGCAAAGCTTGCTATTGCTTTTATGAATTAAAACGCCATAATACATGGCATTGGACATATATACAGTATGTCCCTGTAAGTTGTATCCATATGGAAAACTTTTTTTTTATTAATTTTACGAAAAAAAGTTATTCTTTATAAAAAGCTCTGCATGGTCCAAAACCTAAGATTTAACCATCAAATATCAAATTTATTGAAGATTATACGAGGTATTTCAAAAAGTTTGAATTTCACTCAAGAGTAAAGTAGCTTTATTTTTCACAATATTGAAAATTGCTATTATAAAAAGTTGTTTGGAATTAAAAACTGTATTCTGGTATGCAATTACATCCTTCTAATTGAAAAATTTTTTTTTGAAAAATTATGGATAACTAACATTATTTCAGTTATTTTAATTCTGATAACTCTTTTATTATTAATTTTACGAAAAAAAGTGATTCTTAATAAAAAGTTCTGCATGGTCTAAAATCTAAAATACAACCATCTTTTGTCAAATTTTATCAATTTTATACGAGGTATGTCAAAAAATATGAATTTCCTCAAGAGTAAAATAGGTTTATTTTTCACAATATCGAAAATTGTTATTATGAAAAGTTATTTAGAATTAAAAACTATGTTTCAGTATGTAATTACATCCTTCTAATTGAAATATTCTGAACTATAAAGGTACTTTACTTTTGATCTAAATTTATCTTTTTTGACATACCTCGTATAAAATTGATAAAATTTGATATAAGATGGTTGTATTTTAAGTTTTAGACCATCCAGAACTTTTTATTAAGAATCACTTTTTTTCGTAAAATTAATAATAAGAGTTATCAGAAATGAAATAACTGAAAAAATAATGATAGTTATCCATAATTTCTCAAAAAATTTTTTTTTCAATTAGAATGATGTAATTGCATATTAGAATATAGTTTTTAATTCCAAACAACTTTTCATAATAGCAATTTCCAATATTACGAAAAATAAAGCTACTTTACTCTTGAGTGAAATTCAAACTTTTTGACATACCTCGTATAATATTCAAAAAATTTGATATTTGATGGTTAAATCTTAAGTCTTGGACCATGCAGAGCTTTTTATAAAGAATAACTTTTTTTCGTAAAATTAATAATAAAAAAGTTTTCCATATGGATACAACTTACAGGGACATACTGTATATATATATATATATATATATATATATATATATATATATATACAGTGCTGTTTTTGTAACAATAAAGGTTCCGGTACGCAATGTTTCGGGGGGTCTGGGGAGGGTTCATAAAGGGGGTCTGCCCCCGGGAAAACTTTTTAAATTTAGCCTCAATAAGAGCGTTTTAAAGCTATTTGGGAGCAACGAAGAAATTCATGAATTTGTTTATAATTTGGTTGTTTTTTATTTTTTGTCCCAAAAGGTGCCGGTACGGCGTACCGGCGCGTACCGTCACAAAAACAGCACTGTATATATATATATATATATATATATATATATATATATATATATATATATATATATATATATATATATATATATATATATATATAATATATATATATTGTATTTGCGTCCCTCGTGGCTTCTGTATAGTTTTGACTCTTCGTTACTTCCGATCAATATACAGCGTGTATATTAACAAGAATAATTTCATACAGTTAGCGCTCGCTTTGGCATCCGTTATACTGGCAACAACGTACTTATAATATCAAGTAAAATATTTAACCTTGGTCGTGTTTAAGTGCAAATTTAGTTGTAGAACCCAGACAAATTCTATTTATAACTTTTGCCAATTAGGTGGTTTTGCTCGGATATACGATAAGGATTTGCTGTAAATTGTTTGTTTTCGTTTTTTTATACTCTTAAGTCAGGTTAGAAAAACTTATTTCTTGGGTGTAGTTATGAATGATGTATTTTCTAAACTTTTAGATTTTCTATTTTATTTCGATGGAAGAAGATTATGGATTTCAGAAGATTTCGATGGAATAAGTTATATTGTAATATACTTAACAATACCACTATATACCCTTGACAAATTTTTATTTTTTAAAGTTAATAATTGTTTGATGAGCCTTTCGATAAGTTAGGTTAAGTATATTATTAAATTTTATTTTGATAATAATCGGTACTGTTTCTCTCTCTCTCTCTCTCTCTCTCTCTGCCTGTAATCCCTTCCCAGCGCATCCTTATCTGTTTTATTCTTTCGAAATTTGCTATACAAGTATTTTCCATTGCTCTCTGTTTCTCGCTCTCTGTTTGACTTCTCTCCATCTCAGGCCAATTCTTTCATGATCTCTTATTACAGTTCTTCTCCAGCTATTATCAGGTCTTCCTCTTCTTCTTCTTTCGTCTGGTTGGTATTCGAGTGCTTGTTTGGTTATATTATTTCGATCCTTCCTCAGAGTCCGTGTAATTCATTTCCATTTCCTATTTTTAATCGTGACTGTTATTTTCTCTTGTTTTGTTCTTCTCCGTAGATCTATGTTTTTTATTTTATCTGGCCAGTATATTTTTAGGATTTTCCTCAACGATTTATTTATAAAGGTTTTTAATTTTTTGCTAGTTGTTTCTTCCTGTCTCTTCCTGTAAATATTTTGATTTTGGTTAATTCTGATATATCGCGTGTGTTCAAGATTTTCCTTAATGCATTATGACTATATAATGAGTGCATATTGTGCCTTTACTATCCTTTTTTCTACATCTGATCTACTAGCGCCTTTTTTTCCATGGTTGATCCCAGATAATATGTAAAGTTATCTACCTCCTGTATTTGTCTTCCTTGTATTTTAATATTAGTTTCTTGGTTGCTGTTTTTTAAGTTTTGTTTTTTTTGTCTTTATCTTCAGGCCCATTACTCTGGAGTATTTTGCAAGCTTCTTTTGCTTATGGCTGCTATCTACGGTTAGGGGAAAAATGTCATCTGGGAACTACAAATCCTCCAACTAGTCATGCAATTTCAATCTAATACCTGTTTTATTATTGCTTACTTTCTGCATGATCCAGTCAAGTTGATGTATTTTATCGGTAGTCCATATAGTTTTAGAATCTTCCACATTTGTTCTCTGTTTATACTATCGAATGCCTTTTCAAAGTCAAAGTCAAAGTAAACATTATGTTTATATTTTTTTGCCATTCACTAGCTTGTTCCAAGATAATTATAGAGTACAGGAGATACAGCGGTACAGGTACAAGATACAGAGGTGCTGATAGGGTACAAATGTGGTCGATAGTGGAGCGTTTTGCGCGAAAGCCTTCTTGGTTGCTTCTTAGTCTTAGTTTCTTGTCTATTTCTGGCTTCAGTCTATTCAATATGATATTTGACATTATTTTGAATGTGGCACTTAGCAGTGTTATTGCTCGCCAATTCTCGCATTTATTTAAATCGCCCTTTTTTGGTGTCTTAATGGTTACACCCTCGTTCCATTTCTGTGGGAGCTCCTGGTCGGCCCATATCTTGAGTTTGTGTAACATTTCTACTAATTTGTTTGCGCCCGCCTTTATTAAATTTATCGGTAGGTTGTCGCTTTCAGCGGCTTTGCCATTTCTTTAGTTGATTCAGTGTGTTTTGTATTTCTTCTTTCGTAATTTCAATTGTTCTAATGTTTATTTCCTGTATTACGTTATCTTCGTCTATATCTGGTGTTTGTAGTATATTTCCTCGCAGTGTTGTTTTCATCTTTGTATTATTTTATGTTCTGATTTAATTATATTTCCTTGTTTATCTTTGATTTGTTTATTACTGTTTAGTGTTTTCCCTGTCAAATTTCGGATGATATTGTACTGTATCTTCAGGTCGTTTTCTTGCGCAGCTTTTTCTGACATTTTTACCATATCATATACATAGTATCTTTTGTCTTTCCTGGCTTGCTTTTTAACCGCTATATTTTTTCTTTGTATTTCCTTTCTACTGCTTTTTCCTTCTTCGGTGGCTTCTTTTTGTAACATTTTTTTTTAAGTTTCTTTCTTTTTTCTCTTAGTTGCAATAGTCCAGAAAAATAAGGTTTTTGTCGGGACACCTGACCAGCCAGGTTGCAAATGGGTTTTTTTGGAGCTATACCTATTACATTATAAATACAACAATGCCCGTCACAGTTCGGACGAGAATTTTAGTAATTAACAAATAAGGGTCAAATATGACAGTTTTTCGTTTAAATCGCTACAGGTAAAAATAAGGTAATTAAATATCTTATTTAGATTATTCACCTTTTAGTAGATAAGCAAAGGTTTAAAATTTTTTAAATTTAGATCCGATTATTTGTTACTTCGGAAATTGCAAAATAAAACTAAATTTCGAAAATAAAAAAATTGTTATAACTTATAAAAAAATTGTTATAAAAATGAAATTAAGACTTTGATATTGCATGAAATGTTGAGTCAAACAATCCATAATGCACAATAAATTTCAAGACGATTTGTCAATTAGTTTAAATTTTATTCGATTTGTTTTTCACAAAGAGCTTTTTTTGCAATGTTATTGTTCAGAAAATTATAATAATACAGCAATTCTGTGGAAACCACAGGAAAGAAGAATACTTATATTTTTAACTTATTTAAAAAATCAATAAGAAGTCATTTTTAGCATTCTGAAAACATTTTACGAAAGTAGAATCATTTTTGGCTTCTAAACAATTTTAATAACCATATTAACATATTGACTAAATCTGCGTTGGGATTTGAAAAGCTGATATTTTTACACGAATTTTCAAAAAAAAACTTTTCGCCTAGGTTAATTACGAGCAAAGTTAGCCACTTTTATTACTTATTTAATTCACAGTTACTTCTATGTACATAAAATTCTCCTGTAACAGTGTTAGTTATCATATTCCTCCGAAACGGCTTGACCGATTTTTATGAAATTTTACACGTATATTCTGTAGGACTGAAAATAGGTGGTAATCTATTATTTACACCCATACGTTATAAGGGGGGTTGCCCCCTGCCACTTTTTTATTGTTTTGGAGAAAATTGTCTACCTTCATTTTATATTATGTACCATTAAAAATATATACAACCCTTAATTTTCACCTTTCTACCACCAACCCCTATTTTTTAATAGTTATCTATTTATTTACATCTATAAAATTCTCCTGTCGTAATGTTAGTTGCCATAATCCTCCGATACCGCTTGAACGATTTTTATGAAATTATATATGTATACATATACTTGTATATGTATACATAACATTTTGTATTGTTAGGTGGGTATATGTGTACATAACATACTCTACAAAACTACAGGTATATATAAATTAAAAAAATAATGATCAAAGTCCATCAACAAACTCCGGAGATATTAAGCGCAACATATCTTTGAAAAGTTAATTTCATTTTTTGAGTGCACGGATTTTAATAATTCCGCTCCACAGACCACGAGTCGATTTCGTTAGGACGTCATTTTTAAAGATATATTAACAACTCTGTTCAAGTTTACTCAAACTTTTACACATAAACTATATACATACCTTGAACTTTAAAATAGCGCTAGTTAGGTTTCTTAATTGTTATAAAGAAACTAGCTGTGAATTAAATAAAAAAAAGTGCCTAACTTTGACCGTAATTAATCAAGGTAAAAGTTTTTTTTAACATTTATGTAAAAGTACACATCGAAAACAATGTGATAACTACAGGGTAATTTGTGTTACTAAAAGATAAATTTTTCATATCTACAGTATTTTTTGATAAAATGCATATTTTTCGAGGTATTCTCAAAAAACCCTCTAAAAAAGTCGATTTTTTCGTCGAAAAACTGTTACTTTCAAGCGCGAATAACTCGAAAAATATTAGTTTTACGAAGAAAATGTAAAAAACATTTCTTTCTTAGAATTACTTTTTACATCGATTTACATGGTTAAAATGCAATAAAAATTTCCCGTCCCCGAGATGGGGTGGCAACCACCCCAAGCTTTTAGCGTACAGCGGCATGATATAGAAAATGATCCTTGGCCTATTCCCTACGCCCTACCTTCTGTGAAAATTTCAAGTAAATCCATGCTGGACGAAAAAATTGCGAGTCAAAATGCTTCATTTCCTCGACTATAGAAGGAGGAGAAACAATCAGTAAATGTAACGAATATAAATACCTGGGTATGAATATGAAAATCACGAATGATGGAACACTAGACGGAGCCGTTAAAGAACGAAACACTCAGGGCAGGAAAGCAATTAGGCTCCTAAACTCAGTACTCTGGGACAAGCAGGTAAACAACCAAAACAAGAAAAAGATCTATAACGCCGTAGTGAAAAGCATTATAACATGCAGCTGCGAAGTATGGCATATGAAGGAAAAATCAAAACGAATGTTAGAGGCAGTGGCGTAGCTAGGGTGGGTGACACCCGGGGCGGTAATCGATGGTGTCACCCCAAATCCTAAAAATCCGATAACCGTATGTTTTGAATAATGAAAAAATTAAGAATTATAGTTAACGAAACTGCAGTAAATAGTATATCATCGTCGTCGTCTAACCGCTATCGTCCACTGCTGAACATAGGCCTCTTAAGTTTCTGCATGTCTCCCTATCTCGAGCTACCACTCTCTAGTTCCCGGCAGTTCTATATAATAGTTTATTTACTTTTTTGTTTTACACTATGTGAATGAATTAAAATATTTTTTAGCTTTACTAGCGAAAAGTTCTGAAATCACATTTTCTATATTTATGTTTTGTGTTGCTTCATGTTCGATAGTTAATCATCATCATCCAGCCTCAATAGTCCACTGCTGAACATAGGCCTCCTCCCCTCGTTTCCATCTCCATCTATCCTGCGCCGCTCTGATCCAGTTTTTTTAGCTTTCTTAAGTCGTCAGTCCATCTTGTAGGCGGTCGACCGACGCTTCTCTTGTCTTCTCCTGACCTCCATTCCAGTAACCTCTTCGTCCATCGCCCATCTGTCGTTCTGGCTATGTGTCCTGCCCATCTCCACTTCAACCTGGCTATCCTTTCGATGACGTTAGTCACCTTTGTTCTTCTGCTAATTTCTTCGTTTTTGATTTTGTCTCGCATTGTTATTCCTAACATTGACCGCTCCATTCTCCTAAGATTAATTGCTCCGTTCGATAGTTAATAAACCGAGGTTATTAAGCCTTGTTGACGTCATTGTTTCTCGCAAGTAATTCTTGATTGATTTTAGCTTCCCAAAACTTCTCTCACATGAAGCAACCGATGCAAAAATGGTCATAAACAAGTTTAAGGCGACCAAGTTTGGGAGAGATTCCATAAAATCGCATTCCACCATGAATTTTAAAAAGTCTACAGCTAACCATTTAGATACTGTAATATTGGCCGCTTGTAAAAGTCTTCTAAGCCTTGGTATTTCTAGCAGGAGGTCTTCTTCTGATACCTCTTCATGGTAAAAGTCACAAAATGTTGAAACAGCTAATTTCAACTGTTTACTGTTCGTGGAAAAGTAAAGTGTGTGTCTGCACAGCCTCGAACAAAAAAGCCATATGGATGGACTGATCTGGTTTCGAGTTCAACATTGAATGTCAAAACATTTCAACATAATATTATCTTTTTGAAGTTCGGCTCGAAGTGTAGAGTTTTTAGGTAGAAATGTCGTCGTCTTCATATTTTGTCGTTGCAAAATATATGTATTACTTTATTTTATAATATGATTATGTTTTTCTTCAATATAAAGACGAAGTACCCCTATTTTGGTCGCTGATTGATTAATGCCTTTAATTATACAAAGCGGGCATAAGGTTATGTGTGGCACCTCTGGTGTATAAATTTTCTTGTTGATGAGAGACTTTGTAAATTGAAGGAACAACACTATAAAAATGTTCTGCCAATACTTTAACTGCAGCCAGCATAGTGCGCAGTGACTGAGAACTCCAACGCGTTGTGGAAAGTCGCTTAACAGATGTTTTGCTGTGTTTAATAAGCACTTCCTAGCAGCTAATGGAAACACATAAAAAACTTAAAAATTGCTTCTTCAGTTCTGGAAAATGTTATACAAGATGTGTTTTGTGCAAAAGAGTGCTGGCCACATAAATTAATTAAATGATCAATAGATCCGAGGAAAATGGCCTTTTTGATTTTTGCTTTAATAATAGCTTGTATTCCTCCATGTACGCCGCTCATAACAGATGCATTATCGTATCCCTGTGAACGGTATTTCATAATATTTCTACACCATCAATCTCAAGCTTCTTGAGAATTTCGTTACTTAGATTAACTGCTTTTTTCCATTTAACGGAAAAAAATCCAAGAAATGCTTCTTACACCTCGACTTCTCTCGGTTTCGTCACAGTATAAAGAGGAACAGTAAAATTTCTTCTATGTAGGCACTTTGATCTCAAGAAGTACTACCGGAAGTTAACCGGTACGTAGCAATGCGAGAGTGGTACTCTAGCGGTCTAGCGACTGGGAACCTTGCGCGGTCGCCATGCGCCTTTTTTACTTCTTACTTCTTTACTTCTTTTTACGATTTTACTTCCAATTTTTCTCAGAGCAGTTCTAGTGTCCCTATTTATACTGTGGTTTCGTGTGTTCACAAAATAATATCGAACTTTAGATTGATACGTGAGTAAAGTCACAAATTAATGATTTATTCTTTTGTGATCGGGTCTCTCGGGTGTCACCCCTGAAGGGGTGACACCCGGGGCGGACCGCCCCCCCCGCCCCACCCTAGCTACGCCACTGTTAGAGGTCACCGAAATGGATTTCTGGAGAAGGGCTGCAGGAAGATCAAGAAGAGAACATGTCACCAATGAACGGATACGAGAAATAATGAAGGTCACACATACAATAAATGACGAAACCAACGAAATACAACTACGATGGTTTGGTCACGTATAAAGAATGCATGAAGACAGAATCCCAAAACAAGGGCAAAAATGGAAACTGCAAGATAGAAGAAGATGAGGTAGACCGAGGAAAAGTTGGCAGGCAGGAATAAACAAAGCCATGGATGAAAGAGGTCTGCAAGTAGATCAATGTACGGACAGAGAGGAATGGCGAACGGGTATCGGAAGACGAAGAACGTTATAAACCGATAATATTATAATAATGTAAAAGTACCAGCTTTTTAAATCCTAAAGTCTAGGGATGGCGCTTGTTGAACAAAAAACCGGTTTTTGGTTATACCGGTTTTTTTAACTTACGGTTTAACCTGGCGGTTATAACCGGTCAAAAAATCGGTTGTTCCAAAAACGGGTTTTCGGTTTTTTTAATCAAAAGCAAATACTCAATAAGTTACAATGTTACATTTATATTGCACTTTAGTTTGCTCAATTTTCCTCCCGAAAAATTCCCCAACCAATTCAACCTATAAAAATTTTTCCAGGCGCTTTCAAGTTACCCTAAAAATGGGCCAGAGTACCCCAATCTCTGATTCGTCGCTCGTTGTAGACGGCGTCGGCGTATATTGCGTTGTCAATAATTGGGATATTCCCAAAAGTGATGATCCTATCGATCTATCAAAATGTCCCTTGGATCTATCAAGTTTTAAAAAATGTCCAAATGACTTATAGGTATTTTACAAAATAAATTCGATAAACCAATTCAGTATTTACTTCTCTATTGCCATCAAAAAATTTCAGTAGGTAATATTTTTTAATACGTTTGTATAATACCTACCATTTATTTCGTAAGAATTATTTATTGTTTAAAAGTTACATAATGGAGATTCCTAATCGTATTTCGGTATTCACATTATACAAGAGTCTCAAGTCTCAAGTACTCAAGTATAAACAATTTTTTAGCTGATGATAGTTGGAATATCGATTTCAAGCAGATCACATACTTTTATGTAAATATTATCATCACATGCACCATTTCACCAGTCTTTGAAATATTTATTAATCTAAATAACTATTCTCAAAATTGTTTCATAAAAGCTGATGTGACACTTTCGTCCAGTTTTCTATTAGTAAATAAAAGTTGAATTATGGTTGTTTGGGTTAATTACTTCGCATTTATTATTTATAATATTATATGATTAAGATCGAAAATATATAGAAATTTCTTCATTTTTCTCTCAATTAATTTTTTTCCACAGGCAACTTATTCGGTTTTTCAATGGTTATTACTTTAAAAAGAAAAAAACCGGTTATAACCGGGACAAAAAAACAACCGGTAAAACCGGTTGTTTCGAATTAAAAAAACTGGGTTTAGGTTATAACCGGTAGGTTTTTCCATCCCTTAGTCGATTAATTTAGTTTGCAGTCAATACTAACAAAGTTATTCAAATTGTTTATAAGCCAAAAATGACTCTACTTTACTAAAATATTTTCGGAATGATAAAAATGAGTTTTTATTATTTTTTTAAAAACTTTGAAAACATAAGTATTCTTCTTTCATGTAGTTTCCACAAAATTGCTGTATCATTATTATTTTATGAAGAAAAGCATGCTTTATCATTGCAAAGAAAAGGATTTTTTATTAAACAATTTGAATAAAATGTAAACTAATTGACGAATCACCTTGAAATTTTTTGTTATATCTGGACTGAACATGGACTGTTTGACACAATTTTTCATGTAATATCAGTCTTAAGTTTATTTTTGCAAAAGTTTATTTTTGCAACTTCCGAAGCAACAAATAATCGTACAAAAATTCAAAAACTTCCATTTTAAACCTTTGTTCATCTACTAAAAATGAATACTCTATCTGATATAAGATATTTAATTACTTATTTTTACCTGTAGCGACTTAAACGAAAAGACTGTAATTTTCAGGGCCGTGCCGTTCTATGATGCGGTGACTAGAGCAGGCAGCCGCATCAGGCGGCATCACAAGGGGGCGGCATAATCAGTAAAATCTAATATCTTCTTCTTCTTCAAGTGCCGTCTCCTAATCGGAGGTTGGATATCATCATCACTATCTTTAATCTATCCACCTCTGCTCTAAAGAGTTCTATAGAACTGCATCTAAACCAGTCCCTTAAATTCTTTAACCGTGACATTCTCCTTCTTCCAATGGACACGCGCCAACTCGTAACTCTTAATGACAAACTTTTTCAAATCAAAATGTACACCGGCCAATTCGTAACTTTTTTACTACCTGACCCTCCCAACTTGCAACTTATACAGGTGAATTCGAAACCATTGTTTAATTCTAATTCTATTTACACATAAACATTACATGTACTGGTAATGCAGCAGAGTTATGCTCCACGTAACATAGAGCCACACCCAGAGCTTTAGTGGCATCTGCGTGTGACACTCAATATGACAGGGAAACTTCTTCCTCGCTTTCTTCATCTTCATTAGTCATTAGGGTTGCCTTGAGGTTGAACCAAGTCTACAATGTATTCATCCGTAAATTCTTCGCTCCCTTTGTCGTCAGCTTCAATCCATTCTGTAATTACACTTTCTTCTTAGTTTTCTGATCCATCTTGTATAGGGGAACGGGGAAAATGGAGCTTATTCAAATTAGAAATCAAGCCATGGAGTTAACGACTAAGCACAAATGATGACACTGGCTCTGCATCAGTGACATCAATCTGAGATGGGTGGAAGAGGGAGAGAGACAGGCACAGCGACTCAAAATCAACGACAAAGTAAACTTTCAATTATTAGTTAGGCTAACTTTCGGATAATCCGACCTTTTCGGAATCCGAACAGGCTGTCCCCCCAATTAGTTAGGATTTGCGGGGTTTTACTGTATATATGTACCTACTATAATATCTGCGTTCCAATCGGCTGGTAGTCTGTTTTGTTCATATTTTTTGTTGTATTAGCTGGTTTATTTCCTTATGTAATTCTCGTCCTCTGTATTTTTTTCCACTGTTATTTCATTTTCTTCTGCTGCTTTTCCGTTTTCTATGTTTTTAATATTTGTTTTTGTACGTTTTCTTCTGTGAAAATTTCTACTTCGTTGTTATCTTGTTCTTCTTCATCTGTTTCCTTCATACCGAATAGCATTTTTTCGTAATATTCTTCTCATATTCTGCTGATCTGTTTGTCTTCAAACAGGGTTTCTCTTTTTTTTTTGTTTTTTAGTACTCTTGTTTTAATGCTGGACGTATTTTTTTATTTGACTTTTTTGTAAAATTGTTATATTTGATGGTTTTCTGTCTTTTTTAATGTCCTCCAGCGAAACCCGTCATTTTTCTTCTTTTTATTTGTTGAGTTTGCTGTGTTTCTCGCTATTTTTTATTCTTCCCTGTTTTGTTTTGACGGATTGGTTGTTTATCCACGTCATTCTAGCGTAGTTTTTTAGTTTTCTGCGTTTCGCAGTCTTGATCGTACGTAAATTTATAGGTTCCAAATTAGCTAAAAGACGGTGTTTCAATCCCTGTTTGTGTATTATCGCTCCAAACCCTTCTTGGCAGTAGCGCACCCAGGGGGGGGGGGTTTGGGAGTTAAACCCCCTTTCCCCCAGGGCATATGAAAAATATATAAATAATAGCAGGAAAATGTAACTTGTCTTTCACAAAATATAGAAAAAAATTTCGACGCCCAAGCCAACCCCCTTCCCCCCAGAGAAAAATTATAGGTGCGCTACTGCTGCTTGGATGTGTCCCGTTTTTTTCAAATTTATGATATGGTCACCCTACAGTAGAAACGCTTCTTAATTCACGAGAGTATTCTACACACTTGTTCTTAATCCAGGATACAGTTTTTTGTGTCAAATTAGAATTTCATAATGGTAGATAAGTTTATTTTAATTTTCTAATCTATTTCAACAGTAGGGCCCCCGCATACTGCAGACTTTTTACCTGCCGATAGTTTAGTCGGGTTGGGCAAAATTAAAGATTTTTCTTTTTAAAATATGTAAGAATGTAGTTCGTTTGATATGGCATGAGTGCTTTAATTTTTTTTAAGTATGTATTCTATTTGTTTTTAATTTTGTAGACTAGCAGACTTAACTACTTTATGTAATGTGAAATTTAAGACTTACTACTATATTTTAAATATTTTTCAAAATATTATTTTCTATATCCTTACATAAAAAAATACATTGAGTGTATGAAATAAGTAAGCAATGTTTTAAACATTTTTATTATTTTCCAGACACCTTTGCACCTATTAGTTGAACAAATTATATTATTAAAAATTTTGTACTTACTTTACTTAAGCCGTCCTCTTGTACCCTACGCTGTCGAGGTAAAAGTTTTGTAATAAAAAATTAAGAATTCAATTTTAACACTTCTATAATATGTTACAATTGAGCAATTAGACCAGCAGATTCGGCAACTGGTTATGATAAATTCATCAATTTTAATGAACATACTTTTTAATTTTTTATTTTTGCAGTGAAAAAAAAATACATTGTTAATTATACAAAAAAATATCATTAATATATCACAACAATATTTTTTTCAACATACTACAATAATCAATTATAAAAATATCCGAAGTCTAAATTCCAACATTTGAGGTGACAACAGCGCAGTGGAAGCCATGAGGACATAAACTCAAATATACGGAGACCACTACAACCGCAAACTGAATAAATATATATTTGGATGCCATCAAAACCGTTAAAGTGATTTTAGATATACAGCAAGCGAACATGGCGCGCCTGACGGCAATTGCTCCAAGTAATGTGTATATTATTATACAGATAACGTGACTGAGGACGTCCGGCCAATATTTTGTGTAAGCATTGTAGGAAGTGGTACCTTTCATTTGCGATACATTTTAGGGAAAGTCCTCGTGGCAACCGTATATCGGAGTTCACGAAGACCTGGAAGCCACGAGAGACTACGGTTTAACATGGGGGGACGTCATAAGATGCTAAAAATAAATATATATATATATATATATATATATATATATATATATATATATATATAACACTTTTGAGTTTCGGTGGGTTGGAGTCAATAAAAAGGGGCTGTTAGAATACTATTTTTTATTACTCGAGCTTTCGAATGTGTTTACATTCATTTTCAAGAGCTAAAAAGTAACTGATAAAGTGGAAACAAAGATCATGTAAAAATATAACTCACCAGATAAATCTAGATTGGTTATTAAAACTTGCTAACATTAATACATATAAATAAGAGGAAAACTATTAATATCCATAAAATGAATTCTTCCCAGACTGCATAATATAAATTAATGGCCAAAAGATTTAAATTTTTGAAATGAATTTTGAATTTGAATGATCGGTAAATTGGAAAAAAATTTTAATACAAAAAGTCAATGTCAGTGAAAAAATCAGCCTACATCGACAAGTAGCTAAAAGTAATTTATTTAAATATATTATAACGTGATGATTTGTTAAAAAAAAGAAAGAAGAAATAAATAAGTAGAGAAAAAAATATTTTAGTAGTTTACAGAAGTACAAAAGAAATGTAATAAGGATGTGAAAAAAGTGAAATATTTATGGTGCTCTGAATATTATTTAAAATTATAAGGAAATGATGTAATTATAAATTTTGCTTAAATTTTGAATTTCTGATCTTTTATTTAAACTATGATCACTTCTACTAATAGATACCATTTCCAAAAAAGTCCTTTTGAATTTATTACCTTCATTGCACAAAATTTTTATGTTGTCAAAATCCATGATATGATCTTTGTCAATCACATGCTCTGCCAAAGCACAAGACGGTTTTTTGATTCGGCAATCACTTTTGTGGGAAATTACGCGACTAGATAAATTCCTGCCAGTCTCACCAATATATACAGCCTCACACTGAGTGCAACTAATGCCGTATACTACATTAGTTTTCTCTAATTTTTCTATAGGATACTTTGTCTTAGAATACAGAGATGTAATGGTTTTGATGTTTTTTTGTTGTTATTTTTATATTGTCAATAACCTTTAAAATTTTTATTAACTTAGGTGTTAATGATGGTATGTAGGGGAGTGAATGATAATAGATTTGAATAACAGATGCAGCGTTTTGAGATCTCACAACAGATGGTGTCAGATTATTAAAATTGTTAGAAAAAAGTATTCTGTGTAGCATGTGTGGAGGATAAGAGTTCTCAATCAAAATATTTTTTAATACTAAAAGATCAGCTTGTAGGTAATCTGGATGGGATAGCCTCGTGACACGTTTTTTTAAACCTGTTATAAGGTTCATTTTCATTCTGTTGGGATGATGTGAGTAATAACTTATAAACCTATTACTGCACATGGGTTTTTTGAACCATCTAGTTTTTAAAACATTATTTGTTGTTCTAATAATTCTCATGTCTAGAAATGGTAGAGAATTGTCCACCTCTTCCTCAACTGTGAATTGTATGTGCTGATTATGGCTGTTAAAAATGTTGATGGTTTCATAAATTTTATCTCTGGGAAGTGCTAAAACCAAATCATCCACATACCTATTTATGAAAGGAATAAAAAAATTGCAGTTGTTAACACAATCATTAATGACATCATCCATGACATAGCTACTCAGAATGGGTGAAAGACTAGAACCCATAGGGCTACCAAAAATTTGTTTATAGAAAACACCATTAAAAATGAAAATATTTGACTCAAAGACAAAGTTGATGAGTGTTTTGAAATGTAATAAGTCAATAGTGGTGTGTTGTGAAATCTCATTCCAATGCTTTTCTATACTACTTATGATTAAGTTTAAAGGTAAATTGGTGAAAAGAGACTTTACATCAAAACTAACTAACATGTAGTCAGGTGGTAATTGAAAATTATTGATAAAGGAGCTGAAGTCAAATGAATCTTTAATGTGCATGTTGTTATTAACATTATAAGAATTAGTTAAGATGTCAGTGAGGAGCTGTGCTACTGGTCCATTGGGAGTGTCTATAGATGATATAATCGGTCTCATAGATAAAGTCGGTTTGTGTATTTTAGGCAGAGCATAGAAACGTGGAGCAATAGAATTGTATATTTTAAGTTCCTTTGCTTTTTTGTTATCTATAAATTTCTTTTTGTGCAATTCAGATATTAAACTATTAGCTTTCTGTTGCAGTGTACAAACAGGACTTCTTCTAAGTTTAGTGTAATACTTAGTATCATTTAAAAGTTCTCCAGTTTTTTGGAGGTAATCCTCTTTCCACATCGCAACAGTTACGTTACCTTTATCGCTTTTGACAATATAAATCTCAGGATGGTTCTTAAGAAATTGTTTGGTTTGTATATAATATTTATTTAAAAAATGATCTGTTACTTCTTTATGTAAGAAGTTGGTAATAACATTTGTGCATTTAGATCTTACAATATCCTTTTGACAATTATTGAGTGGTCTGATCATTGACTCAATATCAGCAAGTAAATGTGGAACTCTAATATCTGATTTAGAAGGACATAATGAAAACTTAGGTCCCAGTGCTAAAAGTTTTTTTACTTCAAAAGGAAACTCAATAGAAGTTAAATTCTTAAACCATTTTTCCTGAAATTGTATCTTGTCAAAAGCTTCAATTTTCAAGTTGTTAAATTTATTAATTTGTGTTCTTTTAATCTGATGAAAATGTGTGTTATATCTGATTCTCTGTCTACGATTAAATTCATTGAAGGTATGAAAATTTAAAATATTATAAGCTTTAGAACGTAATTCATTTAGTTGTTTTTCAAAATAGTAAATATCAGTAAAAGTGATTTTAATTTCCATATTAATAATATTCTTTGAAAATCTGTTACATAATCTTTGGGCATCATGGTGAATATTCCCAGTACGATGATGTAGGACAGAATTGACATTAACAAGGCTATCTGTAACATGTCTAGGGAAACATCCATTGGATTTACATTTAAGCAAAAAATTCCTCTGATTGTGTAAAGCAGCAAGTTTGATGGTAATTCTGGTCCACTCTTTCAGAACTCTGACTGTGGATTGCCCATAATCGTTTCGGATGTCATCGAAAAAACCCATATTCTTCTACTAAATGTAAAGAAAAAAGAAGTACTTTGTTGACTTGTTTATAAAAAACACTTTTGAGTTTCGGTGGGTTGGAGTCAATAAAAAGGGGCTGTTAGAATACTATTTTTTATTACTCGAGCTTTCGAATGTGTTTACATTCATTTTCAAGAGCTAAAAAGTAACTGATAAAGTGGAAACAAAGATCATGTAAAAATATAACTCACCAGATAAATCTAGATTGGTTATTAAAACTTGCTAACATTAATACATATAAATAAGAGGAAAACTATTAATATCCATAAAATGAATTCTTCCCAGACTGCATAATATAAATTAATGGCCAAAAGATTTAAATTTTTGAAATGAATTTTGAATTTGAATGATCGGTAAATTGGAAAAAAATTTTAATACAAAAAGTCAATGTCAGTGAAAAAATCAGCCTACATCGACAAGTAGCTAAAAGTAATTTATTTAAATATATTATAACGTGATGATTTGTTAAAAAAAAGAAAGAAGAAATAAATAAGTAGAGAAAAAAATATTTTAGTAGTTTACAGAAGTACAAAAGAAATGTAATAAGGATGTGAAAAAAGTGAAATATTTATGGTGCTCTGAATATTATTTAAAATTATAAGGAAATGATGTAATTATAAATTTTGCTTAAATTTTGAATTTCTGATCTTTTATTTAAACTATGATCACTTCTACTAATAGATACCATTTCCAAAAAAGTCCTTTTGAATTTATTACCTTCATTGCACAAAATTTTTATGTTGTCAAAATCCATGATATGATCTTTGTCAATCAAATATTTTCATTTTTAATGGTGTTTTCTATAAACAAATTTTTGGTAGCCCTATGGGTTCTAGTCTTTCACCCATTCTGAGTAGCTATGTCATGGATGATGTCATTAATGATTGTGTTAACAACTGCAATTTTTTTATTCCTTTCATAAAGAGGTATGTGGATGATTTGGTTTTAGCACTTCCCAGAGATAAAATTTATGAAACCATCAACATTTTTAACAGCCATAATCAGCACATACAATTCACAGTTGAGGAAGAGGTGGACAATTCTCTACCATTTCTAGACATGAGAATTATTAGAACAACAAATAATGTTTTAAAAACTAGATGGTTCAGAAAACCCATGTGCAGTAATAGGTTTATAAGTTATTACTCACATCATCCCAACAGAATGAAAATGAACCTTATAACAGGTTTAAAAAAAAACGTGTCACGAGGCTATCCCATCCAGATTACCTACAAGCTGATCTTTTAGTATTAAAAAATATTTTGATTGAGAACTCTTATCCTCCACACATGCTACACAGAATACTTTTTTCTAACAATTTTAATAATCTGACACCATCTGTTGTGAGATCTCAAAACGCTGCATCTGTTATTCAAATCTATTATCATTCACTCCCCTACATACCATCATTAACACCTAAGTTAATAAAAATTTTAAAGGTTATTGACAATATAAAAATAACAACAAAAAAACATCAAAACCATTACATCTCTGTATTCTAAGACAAAGTATCCTATAGAAAAATTAGAGAAAACTAATGTAGTATACGGCATTAGTTGCACTCAGTGTGAGGCTGTATATATTGGTGAGACTGGCAGGAATTTATCTAGTCGCGTAATTTCCCACAAAAGTGATTGCCGAATCAAAAAACCGTCTTGTGCTTTGGCAGAGCATGTGATTGACAAAGATCATATCATGGATTTTGACAACATAAAAATTTTGTGCAATGAAGGTAATAAATTCAAAAGGACTTTTTTGGAAATGGTATCTATTAGTAGAAGTAATCATAGTTTAAATAAAAGATCAGAAATTCAAAATTTAAGCAAAATTTATAATTACATCATTTCCTTATAATTTTAAATAATATTCAGAGCACCATAAATATTTCACTTTTTTCACATCCTTATTACATTTCTTTTGTACTTCTGTAAACTACTAAAATATTTTTTTCTCTACTTATTTATTTCTTCTTTCTTTTTTTTAACAAATCATCACGTTATAATATATTTAAATAAATTACTTTTAGCTACTTGTCGATGTAGGCTGATTTTTTCACTGACATTGACTTTTTGTATTAAAATTTTTTTCCAATTTACCGATCATTCAAATTCAAAATTCATTTCAAAAATTTAAATCTTTTGGCCATTAATTTATATTATGCAGTCTGGGAAGAATTCATTTTATGGATATTAATAGTTTTCCTCTTATTTATATGTATTAATGTTAGCAAGTTTTAATAACCAATCTAGATTTATCTGGTGAGTTATATTTTTACATGATCTTTGTTTCCACTTTATCAGTTACTTTTTAGCTCTTGAAAATGAATGTAAACACATTCGAAAGCTCGAGTAATAAAAAATAGTATTCTAACAGCCCCTTTTTATTGACTCCAACCCACCGAAACTCAAAAGTGTTTTTTATAAACAAGTCAACAAAGTACTTCTTTTTTCTTTACATTATATATATATATATATATATATATATATATATATATATATATATATATATATATATATATATATATATATATATATATATATAATCAACGATTAATTGTACGTGCAAACATACCACCATTGGTAGAAGGAATAAAAATTTATCATAATAGAACATAAGTCAGTTATGTATACTCAGTCTAAATACATAAATAAGTTTCCAATAAAAATTCAAAATTCAACTAAAATATGAGCTGTACCACTACAACTAAAAAATGAGATATCGAAAATAAACTAATCGAAACCAAAAGCAGTATAAGTCTACCTGTTTAGTATTAATAAAAATTAAAGACATATTAAAGACATAATTAAAGACTACAAAAATAAATCTACAGTAAAATGTATACAAAGATCTCAAAAAGTACTAATACAGAATATTCACATAAAAGAAAAATGAACTAAAAGAACTACTGTCTTAGAACCATGAACGGTTGGCCCCACGTTGGGCGCCAATATAACAAAAAAAAATACTTCTGTTGGAGTGAAAGTAAAAAGAAATATATACTCCAACAGAAGTAAGGAAAAAGAACTAGATATAGCTAATGGGACAAGAATGAAAGGTATATAAGAAAGGTATATAAGTAGAAGTATAAAGAGACAGAGGCAAACGGAATAGAGTTGGCTAGCATGAGATGCAAGAGAACAACTTGACACTCAAGGATGGATACGGCTCGTTTGCATGCCTGTCGAAGAACAGTAGCTCTAAGTAGATAGTAATGATGACTAAAAGATGAAATAATAAAATAAGAATAATGTACTGAAAAGGAATGAAGATGAATAATTGCTAAAGACGAACAAAATAAATAACTAACAAATCATGGGCGCCATGAAAATGATCTTCGATCATTCTCCCAGGTATCTTATACTGTTGTCAAATACTAAATATATAACAAATCTGTAATAATGAACATAAAGGAGTAATAAAATAATTGATATACAAAATAAATAAATATTTATTAAAAATAACTACCAGATCTTTAACATTCTCTGAGTTAGACAAAGTGCATATCATGTGACACTAACATGACATAAGTTATACAAAGTTATATTTAAGATAACAACAATAATGTTACCTGTTACAAAATTACATAATTACCTCTTACTTACATATAGGGTACAACTCACATGAGTCTTCTACCAAATGGTTATAGTACGCTTGCTACGTACAACTGAATTGAAACTGACGAAGATGAAACTATTATAATTAAATAGGCACAAGCCTGACGAAGAGAAAATACAATGATGAAGTAAGCAAGTTAAATATACAAATGAATAAAAATAGGAATGGAGTTGAGATAAATACTGAAATGAAATAAAGCGAATAACAATAAAATATTTGGGAAACAAGCAAGTAATATTACAAAAATAAATATCAAACCAATAATAAAATATAAAAACCTAATTTTCTAGGCTTATTACCTGGTGCACAATGTAACGTACCATAGATAACTTACAATAGTTTGGGAACCAAATACAATAATATACAAATCTGTCATATAAAAACAAAGGTACGCTAAATCTGAAAAAGGCAATTAATAAACATAATGTATCAAATAAATGTCTGAAATATAAAAACCATAGTTACTTAAAGTCACCACACTAATTGTTCCCAAACGAATCCCAATGATTCCTAAAAAGTCTGCTACTGTATCCCAAAATAAGCACCAGGATGGCGCCAAATTAGGCCTCCTGTAGATCCAGGTGCGAAGACGAAAATTGAGCTGGAATGCTCCCCCAAAATGACATACTCCCAGATTGACTTGGCGGTGGCTGCAATAAGGTCAAGGTGGCTTCCCTAGGTGGTCAAAGTGGGTACGACTTCACATGAGGGTTAGCTTTCTTCCAAATGGCGGTTAATTTTTTATTCCTCTTCCACTGATGGTATAGTCGGCGTTTAATTCCGTTGGAAAATTTACGCTAAGAAGAGCAGATAAGATACTAAGAAATTGGCAACACTGTTAAAATGACCATGATAATATTCTACTGAACAGTAGCGTAGATATCTAATTTTAAATTACATAAAAGTTATTATTTTGCAAACATTTGATTTTAGGACAAGTGTAAATGGGATCGTCGCATGTCCCCAAATTATGTGGGCATATTATTATTATGTGGGTATATTATTATTATGTGGGTAATATTTTACAAAATAGTTTATAAAAATATAGTTTAAATAAAAAATATCGGCGTTAACTTCTGTGATATTTCTCGAAAGTGATAACACTAATCGACTCGACTGAACAGAACCTATTGTAAAATAATAATATCTACATATATAAAAACATTGTCAATAATAGTATATTATTCAACGAGCATGTAATGATGTCTATTACTCACGATGATGAAGTTTGCGACACGAGCCGAAGGCGAGTGTCGTAATTCCCCAGAGTGAGTAATAGCCATTACATGCGATAGAATACTATACTTTTTCTACGACCATTTTTATTTTAATTATAAAAAAATATAATTATCAACTACTCGAGATTAAAATTATAATTTACAAATATACATTTTATTTACCAGTACTCGGCTGAATAATTGGTTGCTTATTATTACCAATGCTGTCTAAATTATGTATTGTAAAAAACACAACAACAAATAGTAAATTCATGTTATATTCATTTCCGAAAAATTATAAGTAAAGTACCAACTACTGTCATTGTAATAAATAGAAAATGGCTATTATCGGTGAACGTATTTTAAAAAGTTTTTTCTACAAACGTGTTAAAAATGCAATTTTTTTAAAAGGTTTTTTAAAATTTAATTTAAACTGTATTATTGCATTTTTAACACGTTTGTAGAAAAAAAACAAGTTTAAGTAACGGAATAATATTTTCGCCAAGAATTTTTAGACATTCCCCTCGAGTGTAGACAACCAGTTCTACCTTTTACGCGTCATAGGTTTCACGGTTTCAGCAATTAACAAAAATATTGTATTTTATACATTTATAACGTTTGTAGAAAAAATATTGTATGATATACGTGTTAAAAAGTACATTTTTAAGGCACTCATGTAAATTGCAGAATTCGCTTCGCTCATTCTGCAAACTTTCACATGCATGCCTTAAAAATTTTACTTTTAACACTTATATCATAAATAACTATTAATGTACATATTTACATTAAACTATACAGTGATGAGCTCGCTAATAACCGGCAGAATAACGCAAAAGATGGAAAATACATTAAGTTGTGAAATAAAAAGGAATAAAACTAGTGGAGGTGGGAGATAAAAACTTTGTACCTTTTTGTCCTATCAAGAACTGTGTTTATACCCTGTTTTCAAAGATATATAAGCAAAACGAGAATACCTACAATTACAAGAGAAATAAAGGTTTCAACTAACACCTAATTCAAATGAAGTACTTACCAAAGAATATAGACGTGAGTAGAAGGGTACGGCCCTGAAACCTTTTAGCATAGAATTTTGCGTTCCAACTGAGTAGGTGCTATGGAGGTGCATATATTTGACAACGTCCGTAGTCACCGTCATCTCACCACCGCCCGCACTGCGGCCGCAACATCCCTCGTCACAAAGCCTGCTTATAAACGTGACCATCTGTTTCATATAAAAGCTTCTTCTAGGGGCTATAATATTCTTTGTACTTAGTATCTACTCAGAGTCACTGTTATCACTTGTATCACTCGTATCATCTAAATTTATAGTTATTTTTTTGATTAGTGTTGGTAAATATTTAAGATAGTCATTTTCCACTCCGATCACATGTTTGATTACATTTTTCCAGTTGGTTTCTGTGATTTTTGTGACTTCTCTTCTAATTAACTGGAGAACAGTAGAAGAAAATTTAGGAGCCACGTTTCTTCTCCTTATGTTTCCTTTAAGTTGAGCCCATATTAACTCTATTGGGTTCAATGTACAATAATAAGGAGGAAGTCTAAGCACAGTATGCTCATTACTACGAGCACAGTTATCTACAACATATTCCTTTTCGTGCTGTCTGCTATGAACAACCTCCAACAATTGCTGTTTGGTATATGATGCCTCAAAATACAAATTTTCCGTAAATAAAAATTCCTGAATTTGTAATTTATTCCAACTATTATTTGGAATTCTTTTCATTAACCTTGAATGATATGATGCGTTATCCATGACAATCACACTATGTGGGGGTAATTTCGGAAGAAGAGATCTTTCAAACCATGATTCAAAAATTGAACTTTCCATATCGTCATGATAATCTAGAGACGCGTCTTTAATTTGTTTTGCAGATAATAATAATGCATCGTCGATCCATCCATTTTCTCCACCGCAGTGTAAAATTATAATCCTCTTTCCTTTATTGGGCGGTACTGAGTTGAAACACTTTTTGTTATTATTTGTCCAACTTTTTTTCACTGTGTCATGAGTATCGTACCAGGTCTCATCTAAATAAACAATATTTCTTTTCATTTTTCGATATTCAGTTATCTGTCTTATATAACTATTTCTTAAAGAAATTATTCTAGTACTTTCCATTAGCGTCTGACGCTTGTCTATTGTTTTGTACTTAAAATTATTCGCTTTAAGAAATAATCGAAGTGTTGTTGCTGAACATGAGAGAATGCCCTTTCGAACTAATTCACTTCGAAGGCTTTCAATAGTTGGAAAAATATTAGCCGCATACATTTGGTATATTGTTCTGGTTATAGGTTCAATTAAGTGCGGTTCTATTTTTCTGAATTTGCCACAATCCTTTCTCTTCTGTCTAGAAGAAGATGTTTCTCCTATAATCTTGTAGCAGGTTACTTTGGTTAAAAAACATGTTTCTGCAATTGCCTCTGATTTAGACAATTCAGTACAAAGTCCTTCATAAACATTTTTCAGCAGACGTTTGGCATCATCAGAAAGGTATTGAAAATGTCGCTTACGTTTTACTACACACCTTTGTAAATCCTCCAATTGATTAGAGGGTTCCATTGTCTCTTCAGCTGTAGAACTATTTTCGCACCACGAACGCAACATTTTAAAAGTATCAAACGTATAAAAACTTAAAAAAGTATCACGTAAAAACAAAAAAAGTATAAAATGTAAAATTTTAAAATGATTTCCGTAGAAAAAACACTGATAAAGTCACGACCAAACTCACTTGCAGATTTGAAATTTTAATTTAACTGAACGCTGTAGCAGTTCTGGTTTGACTAAAAATATTCTTGTTTCCCAAAAATCTGTTGGTCATATCCGCAATTTAAAAATAAAATATTATACAAATTTGCCTACCTTGTCCCGTGCCTTCGGCACTGGACGGTCGAAATGTGATACCCTAGTTTATGACTCCGCAAGCCAGTCAAATACTGTTATAATCTTACCCCAAGCACCCTAAGTATGAATAAGTCTGCCGACAAAAGATAACGCATTATGATTTGTCATAACAACGATATCCGATGTTTTCATTGGCCGTTGGTCCACATGGACTGGTCAACAGTTCGATGAAAACTTCATCTGGTTGACTGCCCATATTTTAAAACATTATACCAGGCACGTCTGAATGTAAATATCGAGTGGAATCTTAAAATTTTGTACTGTTATAGGTCTGAGTCATTGATAATTTTACAGACCCCTGGTAGAGTACTTTTTTATTGCCTGATTTTATTACAGATACATATATTTTTACACAGTCTCACGGAAATACGAGGCTACCATACTCCCATCCTTACTCCAGGAAACCCGTACTCCAGGAAACAAGTGGTGGTAACTTTTCACTATACTTTAACTTAGTTGAAATAAAAATTAATTTTGAAGAAATTAACCGCCATTTTATGGTACTAACTACCAACACCAACCTGTCAACCTCGCAGCCACCGGCCAAGTGTCTCTCATTCCTCTCTCAGTCAGCGAGGAAAACGTCAAACTCTCACGGAACACGAATTAAATGACAAGGAACGGTTCAACAACTATGTTCCGCACAGTGTGACGTCACATAAGGAGTCCTTTATGAGAAAATTAAAGAAATTAATTGGGGGGTGGTTTAAGGTTGGTAAGGGGTCTTGATGGCAAAGGAGGTTGTCGATAATCCTTTTGCAATAAAACTCTGAGAAATGCCCACTGATTCCCGACTTTAGTTGGGGGTTCTAGGAATAGAACTCAGCTCTGCCAACAAATCCTACTCTCACGTCCACGAAGACATTTATGTCGCGTAACCACTGGGTGCATGGCGTACAATGGGTGTACGGTATGTAGCAGACGAGAGAGGGTGATAGGCGAGTTTCTGGCGCCATAAAACTGGAACATATCGGCTAAGGGTAGAAGGCCCCTACAAAAATCTTCCGGGTCCTCCTAGAATGGGGGTTAGAGCGATGGGTTTGCTCCTCATTCTCCGGAAAAATTATCGTTGCAAAAAATTCGAACAAGCCGCGGATATGGACTGAAACAAACTTACAACGAACACGGCAAAGAAAAAGGTACATGAATTTAGGTTGTTGGAACGTACAAGGAATTCGAACAAAGGATACTGAAGTTTTCAAAGAATTATCAACATACAACATGGATATCGTAGTCCTCAGTGAAACAAAGAAGAAAGGAGAAGGTAACGAAATAAAAGGAGATTATGTACATTTCTACAGCGGAGTCAAAAAAGAAAAACGAGCAAAAGCGGGCGTTTCCATAGCAGTCAAGAAACGATATTTGAAAAATATTAAGAACTAGTCTGCCATCAACGAAAGAATAATCACAATGGAACTAAAACTACGAGGACAAGATCTAATAATAGTAAGTATATACGCTCCAAACGATGACGCAACTGCCGACGCGAAAGAAAATTTCTTTGAAGAATTAAGTGAATTAATAAGCAGTTTTGGAAACCGGAAAGATATATTCCTACTAGGGGACTTTAATGGACGAGTTGGAAAAAAAAACATAGTGCAGTGATAGGAGACTACGGAGAAGATATGCTAAATGACAATGGCACACGTCTTATAGAACTGTGTCAGCAACATTCATTAAAAATACAAAATGGATATTTTAGACATAAAGACATCCACAAATTCACGTGGGAACAAAGAACAAGGGGGTTAAAATCTATCATTGACTACTGTATAACCAGACAACAATCACAAACAAAAATAATTGACGTCATTGTGAAACGAGGTGCAGTCTGTGGATCAGACCACCACTTAGTCAAAACCGTAACCTTCATAAAATACAAACATTTAACGCAAAAAGAGGAAAAATCAAGACCTGAGTTTCCATCTAGACAACCTATATATAACCTAGTTTTTACAACGACTCCACAGTTTTCTTGTATAGGATAAGACTAGCCGAAAAGATGAAAAACGAACCTATAGGATCGCCTGAAGAAATTTATAACACTCTTAAAACGTATCTACACGAAGCGGCAAATGAGGCTGTAGGAGAAAAATCATTAGTAGAAACACGGAAAAACTATTGGTGGAACGAGGAACTAGAGGATCTTATAAAACAAAAGAAAGAACTTTATAATAAATGGCTAGCCTCACAAGACCTAGAAGACCGACAAATGTACAAAAGGTACTGCTATATGGTCAAGAAGCAAGTAGCGAAAACAAAAAACGAATTCTGGGACAGAAAATGCCATGAGATCGACAGATTATTAGGGAGCTCAAAATCTAGAGAAGCCTTGAAAACTGTAAGAACCCTCAAAACTAATAGAAACGAAAAAGTAACGATAGACCCAATTGGACAAGAAACGTGGAAAAACTATTATGCAGACTTACTAACTGAGAAAAGAGAGAAATTTAAGAATGTTAATTACGACTTCCAAATGACTCAGAATAACTGTGATCCATTTACACTAAAGGAAATAAAACAAGCATTATCGAAAATGAAAAACAATAAAGCTCCTGGGCCCGGAGGTATACCTGTGGAACTCTTTAAATTTTCCCCGGATGTAGTATTGGAAAACTTAACGAAAATATTTAATAAATGCTTGAATGGAGAAAAGATACCATCCGAATGGAAAACTGCAAGCATAAGCTCCATACACAAGAAAGGGAATAAACATGACTGCACAAACTACAGAGGACTCAGTGTTATAGCTTCCACAGGTAGACTGTACGGCAGAATACTACGAGATAGAATAGAAAGTCAATATGAGGACTGGGAGGAGCAGAGTGGTTTTAGAGCAGGAAGATCGTGTATTGATAACCTGTTTTGTATAAAACAATTAATTGAAAAATCACTAGCATATGGGAGCCAGCTACATCTAGTATTTATCGATTTGAGGAAAGCCTATGACAGTGTACCGGTAAATAGACTTTGGGAATCTCTAATAGAGAACAATGTACACCCACAGTACATTAATGCGGTGAAAAGTTTTTACCAAGGAAACAGTAGTTATATAAAAACGAGAGATGGACACTCAGAATACTTTCAGATTAACAAGGGTCTAAGACAGGGATGCTGCCTGTCCCCTACCCTCTTCAAAATTTATATAAACACGGCTCTGAAGAAATGGTTCAGAAAATGTAAGAAAATGGGAGTACAAATAGAAGAGGGTAATCTGACTACTTTGTTATTTGCTGACGATCAGGTGGTTCTAGCGGAGGATATAGAGGACGCTGCTTATATGGTTCGAAAACTGATAGAGGAGTATGAAGATTGGGGTCTGGAAATAAATACAAACAAAACAGAATATATGACAATAGGCTGCACAGGCGAAGACCTAGACTTAGAAGGAAAAATAATAAAAAACACTAAAGAATATAGATACCTGGGAGTTACATTGACGGAAGATGGAAACGACGAAACAGACATACAACAAAAATTAGGTAGAGGAAGAGCCATCACAAGTCGGATAAACTCATTACTATGGAGTAAAGATATACGAGAAAGTACAAAAAAACAACTATACAAAACATTTATTGAAAGTACAGTTACATATGGCTCAGAAATCTGGACAATAAATAAGAAAATGCAGAACCGAATAAACGCAGTAGAGAACAATTTTTGGCGAAGATGCTGTAGATTAACATTACACGATCATGTAAGAACCGATAGAATAAAAGAAATGATGAAGGTGGAAACAACATTAACGGATACGATAGAGAGAAAACAACTATCCTGGTACAGACACATGAGAAGAATGAATGATGAGAGATTACCAATTAAAACCTGGAGGTGGATCCCAAAAAGAAGAAGGAAAAAAGGAAGACCAAAAAAGTCTTGGGAAAAAGGGATCAATATAGCCATGAATAGAAGAAATATAGAAATATATTCATGGCAAAACAGAAAACAATGGCGTTCGAATTGCGATAAACGGCCTTCTTCTTCAGGTGCCATCTCCGCTAAGGAGGTTGGCAATCATCATAGCTATTTTAATTTTTGAGGCAGTAACTCTAAATAGTTGTTTTGAGCTGCATCCAAACCATTCTCTCAGGTTCTTCAGCCATGAAATTCGTCTTCTGCCGATGCTTCTTCTGTCATCTATCTTTCCCTGCATTATGAGTCGCAGGATGCCATACTTCTCGCCCCGCATCACATGTCCGAGGTACTGTAGTTTTCTTTCTTTAATTGTAAGTTCAACTTCCTTCTCTTTACCTCAGTACTTCATTGTTCGTAACTCTATCTAGAGAGATAGATATACTCCGTATAAACGGCCTATGATGCTGTAAAACAGTCGCTATATATATAATTGGGAGGTCAAGAGAAAATAATTTTTTAAAAATAATTAAAGCGCTACAAATGATATTATAACGGGTGGACCGTTACAATCCCCTTCTATTCGGGAAAAAAAAATTTTTTACCAAAAAAAATTTTTTTAACTTCAAAATATTAACAACTAAATTTACAATAGTCTAACAATCCACGTTGATTCGCAAGATTACCAATAAGAATAAACTAAGGTTCAAGGAGAAATATATGACTCAAACTCATACTAAAATGTTACTATGTTACCCTCTGCTACCAAATATTGACCTAATATTGCTTAAAAGCCAAACAAAACTAAATATTGCACTAAAGTTCATAATAATGCTAAGTGTCGAATTGGGCACCAAACCAAAATTGAACTATCCATGGACATCAGATTTATAAAGGATATATCCAAGGACGGAACAACCAGGAAAAGGTGTGATCCAATTCGAACCATATCACAAGTAAATATATCAAAGTGAATAAAAAAATCAGTAACTAAAATAAGTAAAGAATTGAACACTTAATCCAAAATTGAACTAACAATGGACACCAGATTCATAATAATATGTCCAGAGAAGAACAATCAGGAAGATTTAGGGAACAATTCTCACCAATGCCAAATAATACCAATACTGAACATACCAAAGGAATCCAAAACTCAATAACCAAAATAAATGTGGAATCGGACACTTAATCCAAAATCGAACTATCAGTGGACACCAGATTCATAAAAGGCATATCCAAAGAAGAACGACCAGGCAAATTTATGGACCAATTCACACCAATACTAAACCACATAAACAGATCAGGTCTACGTACACCCACATCCGGTAATACGAACCTATCCAACCAAATACACAAAATAAATGAAGAATCGGACACTTATCCAGAATCGGACTATCAATGGACACCAGATTTATATAAGAGCATATCCAAAGAAGAACGATCAGGCAAATTTATGGACCAATTCTTACTAATACTAAATAAACTAAATTATTGGATCCAATGGTAACTAATACTGAACAAAATAAATAAATTAGGTCTACATACACCCTCATCCGGTAATATGAAGCTATCCAAACTAAGTAATCAAAATAAGTAACAAAAAAAAATTACTAACAGACTAAGTAACAGAGATGTAACTAAACTAAATCAAAGGTAAGATAAATACCTACAGAGTATTGACTAAAATATTATAGAAACTACATAAACTTAATTCGTGCTGGTATTCGCGAACTATAGCTTGTTGCTACAACAGATGTATGAGAATACCCAAACTCAGATTAGGTACTAACTAATTAGTTAATAATAAGTAAGATAAGTGATATGAAAAAAAAATGTCGAGAACAAGCAACCAATTTCAATTAAAACTGCAAATTCATGCGTTCTCACATACGTGGAAGTGTTCAGGAAATATTCCAGAATCTGAATAACAAAACTAATTAATGCCTAAGGAAAGAAAAGTGGGAATATACTCTGAAGAACAACCCATTTGTCTAAACACTCCAAACACTGACTTAACAAACCTACTATGTATAGGGATGGCCTAAGCATTGATTTATAAACAAGTGCGCAAGATATTTATCCATGTTTATCCATCAGCTATCAAAGTACAAACATACTATGAAGTAAAAGACCTAATATGAACTAAATACTTCCCTATTAAATTGTAAAAAAAAAACTGGAATACTTGGACTAATTACAGAAGAATGGTTAGGAAATGTGATGATGAATAGACATCTGCCTACTCTGCCATGAGGACATAGATTACGAGATCGGATAGCAATGGCCAATTGCTGAATTTCGAACCCACGTACTCACTCACTAGCATTAACAGAGTAAGACAGACTAGTCCACAAGAAGAAATCAATAAAAGACTTAAGAAACCATACATACATTAAAATTCCAAACTAATTCCAGAATCATAGTGTGTAGGATAGAAGGATATACAGCGGAACCCCGAAAAGTCGGCCCCCGATAACCCGGAAGTCCGGCTAACCCGGACCGATTTTCATCAGATAAACATTTTGATTTTCAATATTTTGTATTTTTCAATTTAATTGTGGCTTATTTCCAATCAAAATAGTTAATTATCAGACAAACCTTTCAACAATAAAAATGTATGTAATATAATATTTGAGAGATAATGTGTATGTGTGTAATTTGAACTATACGATATTAAAAATGACTCATAGCACACGCCGCAGAAACAACAGCCACCTGTCTGTAGTACCTATTCCTTTTTATTTCAAACTGTCTTAGCATTGTTTAGGAAAGACTATTTAAAAAATTCTTTTATAAAAAATGGTCTTAATTTTCACTGTTCTTAAATAACATTACATCGTTGTGACTCTATTGTGTGTCTTGTATTGTTCGCTTCCGTTTGCTTACGTTTGTGTTTGGTGTTTTTTTTTAGTAATTTTAATGAGTAGGTACTGTGCATATTTATAAATATATTTCATGTTATTTCAATTCTAACGGAGTTTATCTGTAAGTATACCGTATTTTATTAATTTTGTAACGATGAACAAATGAAATAAAGCGAATAACAATAAAATATTTGGGAAACAAGCAAGTAATATTACAAAAATAAATATCAAACCAATAATAAAATATAAAAACCTAATTTTCTAGGCTTATTACCTGGTGCACAATGTAACGTACCATAGATAACTTACAATAGTTTGGGAACCAAATACAATAATATACAAATCTGTCATATAAAAACAAAGGTACGCTAAATCTGAAAAAGGCAATTAATAAACATAATGTATCAAATAAATGTCTGAAATATAAAAACCATAGTTACTTAAAGTCACCACACTAATTGTTCCCAAACGAATCCCAATGATTCCTAAAAAGTCTGCTACTGTATCCCAAAATGAGCACCAGGATGGCGCCAAATTAGGCCTCCTGTAGATCCAGGTGCGAAGAAGAAAATTGAGCTGGAATGCTCCCCAAAGCTTGCTCCCAATGACATACTCCCAGATTGACTTGGCGGTGGCTGCAATAAGGTCAAGGTGGCTTCCCTAGGTGGCCAAAGTGGGTACGACTTCACATGAGGGTTAGCTTTCTTCCAAATGGCGGTTAATTTTTTATTCCTCTTCCACTGATGGTACTCCCATCCTTACTCCAGGAAACCCGTACTCCAGGAAACAAGTGGTGGTAACTTTTCACTATACTTAACCTAAATTAACCGCCATTTTATGGTACTAACTACCAACACCAACCTGTCAACCTCGCAGCCACCGGCCAAGTGTCTCTCATTCCTCTCTCAGTCAGCGAGGAAAACGTCAAACTCTCACGGAACACGAATTAAATGACAAGGAACGGTTCAACAACTATGTTCCGCACAGTGTGACGTCACATAAGGAGTACTTTATGAGAAAATTAAAGAAATTAATTGGGAGGTCAAGAGAAAATAATTTTTTAAAAATAATTAAAGCGCTACAAATGATATTATAACGGGTGGACCGTTACAACAGTCAACTATATTTTTAAAATTATAGTTACAATGGTTAGCTATCAAGATATTTATTTTAGTTTAACGATAATACATAGTTTCAAACATCGGGTAACAGCACATAATTCATTTTGGTTGAATTGTAACCTCTATATTTATAACTTTTTGATTATAAAGATCTGCAGTACAAGCTGTCCAAAGGTGAATGAGGAGATAAATAACTAAACTTTGGTTTTGATCAAAACATTTATTACATCATGTGCAGCAGTTTGTCAAATAAGTTAAAAATGCCATCGCATGAGGAACGCTTTCAATCGAGAATTCGAACATGAAAGAGTATTATGATTCACTGAAACAATTTGTTCCAATGAATATACCAATGTTGAATCCACAATAGAAGTCATTGAAAGATAAGCTTTTGATTTGCATTGTTAAACGATCTTTTCGTCGAAGAGTTCTCCAAGCAATTATTGGGTATTGGTCATATTCCTGTCGACGAATCGAATGAATTAATTTTGTTTCCGTTGGTTTTTGACATTTCGTCTCAACGTGGAACGAGCCCATTAATAATGTGTTCCAGAACATTATTGCTAACCACAAAAATCACATTTTACCACTAGGAAAAAACCAACAATTTAAGAATAATAACAAATAAATAACAGTAAGGAAAAAAGATCAGCACCTGATGACGAAACAGGCATACAACAGAGACAGATTGGCCAGTAGAGTCGCTAACCTCCACTAAAGCAGACACCACCACAAGAAAAAAACTCCTAGTCTATACTATACTAAAATTACAATAGAGATGCACTAGAAAGAAACAAACCCAAATTATGATTTATAATGTATACACATTGTAAATTCCAAATCATGATTTACAAAGTTTACACATTGTAAATCATGATTCGGGAGTGCTCCTCGTAACATTTAACGTGTCTTGGTTTGTTTATTTCTAATACATCTTTATTGTGAATTTAGTATAGAACTATAGTACCTACATGGCTGAATTATCACTACGAACGAGGAAAGTAAATTTGAAGGGCAGACTGCAATTGCGCGCAGCGGTCAGAAAGGAGGAAGACCTAACCCTTCGGTCCAAACCTAACTTACGGGTAATAGAGTGGGAGAACCGCAGGAGGTATTTGACCGCTGCACAGTGGGGCAGGAGAGCTAAAAAGTTGGCATAAAATGAAAATACTAAATGCAGTATTTTCTGTCGCATTCATTTTAATTAAATACTACACAATCCTGCGTATGATTTGGCATCATTTTTTTCCCATTAAATCCCCCTCCACCAGTTGCGACGCGTCGCAAAGGGCACATGGTCCCGTGTTAACAATGCATAGGCCGCGATAACGTGATTCGACTTACGTTTGATCCACTTATTTCAAGTCAAAAGTTAATTTACTAGTGAAATTGGCTGCGGATATTTGATCTTCAGGAAAGTGACAATATTATTACAGATGTGATATAATAATTAAGTAAATATAGTCTCTTATAATATGTTGTTTAAAATTACCTGTAAAAAATATCAAAATATGCATTTTTCAAAAAGAGCAAGTGATTTGTTAGTGTTCCCAGACTGATCCAACTTTAATTTTGTTTTATTTTGAAAGCTTGAGTATCATTCTTTAAAAAGTCATTTTAACTTTTTGCTCATATTTGCTCCTTTTTTCATAATTTTATTTTTTGTGAGGTTATGTTGACCTAATTAAATTAAATAACACTCTCTTCTAATTTTTCGTTATTTGCACAATTCAAGCATAATAATTCAAGAAAGTGTAGTAGATCCAAAACAAATTAAGATGTATTCCACTTTTTGTTGATTAGTAGTGATCCACTGATCACAAGCAAAAGAAACATAAATAGAAAGAAATTAGAAGACCTGCCAGTGGAAGCACTGCATATTAGTGCATAATATATTATGTTCAAATCTCCGAATGTGCAAGATGTTGACGTCACATCTGATGATTCTGATGATGATCTGTAGTTTAAGTTTTTCAATATTTTACCTACAAAATTTTATGTTATTCTTATAAATATGCGGTAAATGGTTTTAAAGAACAATTTGGTTAAGCAATTTTTCAAAAATAATGTTAACACAATTGTTTTGAGATATAAATAATATTAGATAATAAATCTACATAAAAACAAGTAAATTAGACTGTAGATTTATTTTAAATTAAAATGACTAAATAAAACACTGAAAAACGTTTGTTTTCTATACTTCCACAAAATTTATTACAACTATGTTATTACTACCGCTGTTTCGGCAAAGTGCCGAAACAGCTGTAGTAATAACATAGTTGTAATAAATTTTGTGGAAGTATAGAAAACAAACGTTTTTCAGTGTTTTATTGTGAGATAAAATGAACTTCCATCAAGTAACGGTCGAATCCATCAATTAAAATGACTAAACTTCAAATATCATTTAAATCAATATTGGTAGTAACTACGGACATGCAGCTTTGAAAATTTTGAGCAAAACATTTTTTGAACAAGCCATCTTTCAAGGAAAAATATTTGTAAAGCGGGGCCCAGGAAGAAGAAGAACATCCTGGTTAAAGAACTTCAGAACCTGCTTTAACACAACATCTGTGCAGCTTTTCCGCGCTGCTGCAGATAAAATAAAGATTGCCATGATGATCGCCAACATTCGTCACGGATAGGCACATTGAGAAGAAGAAGAAAACATTGAAAAAACATCGTTTTTCTTTATGTACACACAACTTATAATATTTGAAAAAAAATTGGCCATAATATATCGACAATGATTTAATGCCAACTTATGTTGTCTCTTGCCCCACTGTGCGCTGCGCGCAATCACAACCCACCCAATTTGAACTGTCATTATAACAGTGGTACTAAAACGTTAGGACAGATGAAGAGTACAGGGGAAAAACAAGGAATGTCACTTTTTCATGAATTTTGGCTTTTCCCGCCATGTGGTAGCAAAAACTGGGTACTATCGACTAGCCTTTCGATTGAGGACAATAACCAGAAAGATCATTCTATATCAATTTTCTAAGAATTTGTATCCAGACGAAGGACCAGGATTGTCCGCACGCCACTGAACAAAAATAAGGGATGTTAGCAGTTTTTTGGTGCATTATTAAATTAATAAGTTAATATAGATTAAAATTATATTAAGATTATAGAATAAGAATTGCTAGAATTCCACTAAGAATCTCCTAAGTGGTTTCTAGGTATCATAAGAATTAAACCTTTATTGGTGTTTATTTCAATATGTATAAAATGTGACATTCCTTGTTTTTCCCCTGTACTCTTCAAATTAGCATTTTTTTCGCACGAAAAACAGTAGTGAGTACTATACACGCACTTTTAAAGTAGTGCCAAAATGATATAAGATTTTTACTTTTAGTTTAAATTGTCAAACCTGCTTCCAACCTACGCTACGTCTAAACGCCGAGTAAAGTATTTCTCATCTTAGGTAATTGGAAAAAATTAATAAAAAAAATAATATCATAATAGCTTCGGAACCACATAAAGAAAACTAGCTTGGTTAATTATTTTTACAGAGTTTTCTGGAAAGGACCCCGCACAAACCTTATGGAAAATAGGTCCCAGTGGATTTCGTTCATACTTTGGGAAAATACTCTTTGAAGCATCCTGATAAAAAGTTCTCATGGGCACAACTCAATCGTATGAAGGATTTTCAAGATATAGAGGCCCAAACTCGAAAAATTATAAGATTTACGGGGTATTCCAATTCCGTGAGTTACTGGTTATTTGGCAACATGTAGAAGTTTGGATCAAGGAAAAGTACTAGTAGTCTAGGATTTTTTCCTAGCTATCCAATGGCGACCTTTACTTTGACCTTGACCTTCAACTGACGTCATCTTCTAGAGTTTCGAGGGTTTTAGTCATTAAATTGATATAAACAGATTACTCATGGGCCAAAAAGGGATCGCTATACACGAATATGCCACCAGAACCGACTCCCGGAGCACCTGATTTCCAAGGTCAATGAAAGGGGCTCCTGAAGTTTCGAGGGTCTTTGGCACTACATTAATGCAAACGGAATAATAATAGGTTTTTGGGGTTGCTGAACACGAATACGGGATCAGCACAGACACAGGAGCACCTGGTGTCTAAGACAGGTTATCTTCTGGAATTTCGGAGAAATCAAATGGATTACTCTTAGGTTTTTGGGGTTGCTCTTTTGGATTACTCTTTGGTGTGTGTACTCACTAAGTGAGTAACTTAAGTACTCAATTGTTTTAATTATCTATAAAAAAATATAAACTCAATTTATATCTGACAATGTTTTTCCTTCATTTATTTTAATATCGATTTACTACATTCTATTTTGATAGTGGTATTTTATCATAGTCTTTTATCTAAGTCATATTCGTGTTCAGCAACTCCAAAAACACAAGAGTAATTCGCTTGCATCAATTTAGTACCGAAAACTCGAAACCGCAGAAGATGACGTGCCTTAGGCACCAGGTACCCCGGTCTCTGTTCTGATGGCGTATTTGTGCTTAGCAGCTCCAAAAACTAATGAGTAATACCCATCTGTATCAATTTAATACCGAAACCTGTCGAAACTCCAGAAGAATACCTGCCTTAGGCACCAGGTGCTCCGTGGATCGGATATGATATCGAATTCACGTTCATCAGCCCCAAAAACCTGTGAGTAATCAGTTTACATGAATTTAGTACCGAAAGCTCTCAAATCTCCAAAGCATGACGTGCCTTTGGCACCAGGTACTCCGATGTCTGTTCTGATGCGGTATTCGTGTTCAGCAACTCCAAAAACCTATGAGTAATCCGTTTGCATCAATGTAGTACCAAAGACCCTCGAAACTCCAGGAGCCCCTTTCATTGACCTTGGAAACCAGGTGCTCCGGGAGTCGGTTCTGGTGGCATATTCGTGTTTAGCGACCTCAAAAAACCCTCTAGTAATTAATTTGCATCAATTAAATGCCGAAAACCATCGAAACTCTAGAAGATGACGTCCCTTGCAGTGGCCCTGGCCACCAAGTCATCCGGAGGTTAATTCGTATGGCATATTCGTATTTTGCGATCCCAAAAACCCATGAGTAATCTGTTTATATCAATTGAATGCCTAAAACCCTCGAAACTCTAGAAGATGACGTCCGTTGAAGGTCAAGGTCAAAGTAAAGGTCGCCATTGGATAGCCAGGAAAAAATCCTAGACTACCAGTACTTTTCCTTGATCCAATCTTCAACATGTTGCCAAATAACCAGTAACTCACGGAATTGGAATAACCCGTAAATCTTATAATTTTCCGAGTTTGGGCCTCTATATCTTGAAAATCCTTCATACGATTGAGTTGTGCTCATAAGAACTTTTTATCAGGATGCTTCAAAGAGTGTTTTCCCAAAGTATGAACGAAATCCACTGGGACCTATTTCCATAAGGTTTTTGCGGGGTCCTTTCTGAAAAAATTAAAATAGAAGCTAATTAAACTTAAGCGTCGTTTTCACCCTACGTCTTATTGTACGTTTTGTCTGTCATGCAAAACGTACGACAAAACGTACGTTTTGTCCAGTGTATATTGGATTTCATTTCGAATCGAAATGAAATCCAAGGTCAGATCGAAGATATGATGGAAAAAGCATTAAGCGCCGGACTCCACTTGCGATTTGTAGTCGGGCAATTGTTTTGTCGCGAAGATTGAACACATTGTTTTAAATACAAGTCAATCAATGATTATTTAGTCGCAAGTCGATTGACTTGTACTAGAAACAATGTGTTCAATCTTCGCGACAAAACAATCGCGTGACTACAAATCGCAAGTGGAGTCCGGTGCTAATTTTGCGAGAACTGATAGGATAAAACGTTACGTGAAAATACATGATCAGACAAGTCGTACGATTTTAACCCACTAGTGCCCCAGTCCGCGTCAAGGCGGACCGTAATAAAAGTTTCTAGGCGTACTATTTAAATTTTTTATAGCTGCAATACCCAAACCACCCTCTGGACTAGATCGGATTACGGCTTTCAACGGCTCACTTTTAAAAATTTGACCCTTTACACTGTAATTACACTGTAATTTTCAGTTTAGTGTGAAATTTGGTAATGGTACTAAAAAAATTCGGGCACTAGAGGGTTAACTCATTTGACGGGGAAGATTTTCTCGGGGAATTTATTGAATTGTATAAAAGTTTTCCGTGTCTGTGGCAAGTGAAAAATAAAGACTATAGTAACTGTAATAAAAAAACGTCGCGTATGAGGAACTTATTCGCGGTGTGCAAGTACTTGGAAGGGAAACGAGAAACGACTGTGCGCGAATCGCGGAGAAATATTGCAACTATCTTAAATATTTCATATTGTCAATTGAAATTGTCAAATTGACGTATATTTCATACCTTCTGTCATTGAAGCAGAAAAATTATATATTGCTCCACAATATCGATATGATATGCAATTATTATATAAAGGTAAATTTAATTAATTGTATTTTGCTTGCAGTACTGCATTTTAATAACTAATTTTATTTACTACATACAATTGTTTACGTTTGCATAACATAACCTGCATCTTATTTTTCTTCTTATTATTTTTTTGGACTATGGCCTTGACAATTATCCAGTAACCAGGACTAATATAATTGGCCAATATAATTCAAAGTGCGAATAAAAGTACAGAGCGTAGAAATAGGGGTCGCTTTGCTGAACTTGCACGGTCCCAATACAGAAATACAAAGAAATAGACACGATGGCAAACAGTCCAGGGTAATAAGGTTTTTTCCATGACACTTGAATAGCCAGGGTACTGAAGCGTTTTTTCGACAGGTAATACCTATAAGAGCAAATTGTAACTATTTCCTGCATAGGATCTGGCGGCCATTTTTATTTATAAACAATTAAGTGTCAAAAAATGGCATTTTTCACTTTTCTCAAATCAATGGAAAACAGGAAAACTTATGTTTTTTTTAGTACAAATATCTTCGAGACTATGGAAAAAGCTTTAAAATGACGTTTTACAAAGTTTGATATACTCATTTATTGTTAATATAATTGCGAAAAAAGATCGGAATTGCAAAAAAAATTATTTTCGCAATAACTGTTGTAAAAATTAGTGTACATCTTTGAAATTTTTGTCAAATAAGGGTTCTTTGGTGCTTAATATGTGATAAAAATTTCAAAGCGATTCATTCAATTGTTTAAATTTTATTCAAAATGTTTATCCCACAGAGCATTTTTTTTTGCAATAACATAAGTCAGAAGAAAATAACGTTCGAACCATTCCACAGGTGTCAAATGAAAGAGCATGAGCTATATTTTCAACTTGGTTTAAAAAAGTGAATAATAAATGCATTTATTAGTAATAAATAATTATGCAAAAGTATCGTAAATCTTTCCTTATAAACATTTTATTTTGTTATATAAGAAATTATACATATTTATTACAATTTTTTATCAATTATGATATAGATAACATTACTTGGTAGTTGTGCATCAGGGTACAAAAGTTAATTTTTTGGAAAAAGTTATTCAAACATTTTATAAAGAAAAATTGACGATACTTTTGCATAATTATTTATTACTAATAAATGCATTTTTTATTCACTTTTTTAAACCATTATGAAAATGTAGCTCATGCTCTTTCATTTGACACCTGTGGAATGGTTCTAAGGTAATTTTTTCTGACTTATGTTATTGCAAAAAATGCTCTCTGGGATAAACAATTTAAATAAAATTTAAACAATTGAATGAATCGCTTTGAAATTTTTATCACATATTAAGCACCAAAGAACCCTCATTTGACAAAAATTTCAAAGCTGTACACTAATTTTTACAGCAGATAATGAGAAAATATTTTGTTTTGCAATTCTGACCTTTTTTCGCAATTATATTAACAATAAATGCGTATACAGTTTAGTCCGCGAGTCTTTACCCGTGCGTCATCATTTAAAGCATACGAAATAAGTAGGAAATTTACTAAACGCAACGGCAAGTTGATATTATTCCGATCACGGGTTAGAGTATAAAATTTGACGTTATCAAATAAATAGAATGTCAAATTTAAGTTGTGCTTTAAAATTTTGGTGCATAATTACAGCTACATTTGAAGTAGCTTAATAAATTATTTTATTATCATTGATTAATAAATAAATAAACAATTTCTAGAAAAAATCAATAACATATTTTCTTTTTGTTATTTTATTCACTTTGGCGGAACCTTAAACACAAGCATTCAACTGTGTCAACAATGAGGTTAGCTTTGTACGTTGTCAAAATTTATCGTAAAATAACATAAACTTATCAAACAATTTCTAACTCCAATATAAAATTTGTTGTGAAAACAGATGTTTGTATACTATAAAAAACTTCAAAATGCACAAATTCGACAGAATAACAGCAAAAAATTCAACAAACTGACAGCCACAAAAGTAAACAAACCAAAACGTTAGAAATTGTACTTAAAATATGTGAAAACATCCCCAATCATCTTTCTTTGTACCTATCTCTTTTCAATGCACTGAGTCTAAATCGTTCATAAAAATAACATGTGTTTTTACTTAATAACAGTCGGCAGCTGGTTTGTCATTAATTTCATGCGTGGAAGAGAATGATGCTGAATAAAAAGTATGTGTTTTATCTCACCAGGTATTAATGACGCACGGGTAAAGACTCGCGGACTCAACTGTATCAAACGTTGTAATACGTCATTTTAAAGCTTTTTCCATAATCTCGAAGATATTTGTACTAAAAAAATCATAAGCTTCACTGTTTTCCGTTGATTTGAAAAAAAAAGGGGGAAATGCCATTTTTTGACAGTTAATTGTTTACAAATAAAAATGGCCGCCAGATCCTACGCAGGAAATAGTTATAATTTGTTCCTATAGGTATTACCTGTCGAAAAAACGCCAGTACCCTGGCTGCTGAAGTGTCACGAACAGGGTATATTTTTGTCTTATTACCCTGGCCTAAAATAAAGAGACAGTTACGAGGAAAATAAACTCGCTGAGAACTGTTTACAGAAAAGAGTTAAAAAAAGTGAAAGCCTCAGCTACCTCTGGAACTGGAGAAGAAGACATATACAAACCATCTTTGTGGTACTTTGACCTATTGGAATTTTTAAGTGATCAAGATATACAGCATGCCACGAGAAACTATAAACGATGAAGAGGAGTCTCCTTTTGATGGACCAAGGCAACAAGTAAGTAAACAAACTTTTTTAAACACAATATATATATAAAGCAGCCGTGTTTCCTCCATAATAAAAAAAATTTACTAACACTAACAAACTTCATACAACTCAAGACTCTGGATTGGAACTGAGAACTGAGGCAAAAAAGGAAAAACGTTAATGTGTATCTATCTATACACTTGACAAAACGTACGTCTTGTCGTACGTTTTGCATGACTCTGCATGACACACAAAACGTACAATAAGACGTAGCGTGAAAACGACCCTTTAGGATGCAGTGATGTTTATAAAACTTTTTTATGTAGAATTTGGCATTAAAGCAATTAAGTGATGATTATCGTCTTTGTCATATCATAAGACTTTCGCCGTCAATAACGAGTTGTTTCATTAAATTTATAATTTTTGGGAGGGGGCATTACTTTTAAACAGTAGATTAGATTGTGACATTTCTCCCGTTTTAAATCGCAACAACTTAAAATGTTACAGGAGAGCGACAATAAAATATTTGCCTTGATTATTATCTTTTAATATATTATTTATTTAAGGTAGTATACATTTAATTTTTAAACCAATATTTTGCATGTCACAACTGGGCTAGAGTAACATAGGAAAAATATTTTGTTAAAAGAAAATAACAACTAAAAAACGACATTTTGATTCGAAATAATTCAGTTTTCCAAAAATTTGATTTAGGACACTTTCGCCCGAAAGAAACGTTAAAACACGTTGGTGTTATAAGGTCGTTTTTTGAATTAATACTTTTTTTAATACGTTTTTCACCGGAAACTAAGGCATCTTCTTGTCACAAGTTCGAATGATACTGTTTTTACCGGACCATGAGCTTTTGATTTTTGGCTCCATCTACTGAAATATTTGTAAGGTTGCGATATCACAGATTTCTGAGAAAAAATATGATGCAATGCATTTTATTGGTAAGATAAAATACACATAAAAATGAAATTTTTTGAGCTAATACACTTTTGAAAGGGATGTGTGACTCTAGTTTTGTTTTCAAAATTCGTGGGTCATTTGATTTATTAATAATACAGTCAGAATCGTAACTTCAAATACAACAATTTAATACTAAAAAATAATATTGTGTGTGTTCTATAAGAGTTATCCAAATATGCTTATCAGTCACTGTCACACAGTGACATAATTTTAAGTGAACAACGTAAATATTACATTTGATGAATTTCCTTATCACAAATACGCAATATTGTCTGACCCGGTAACCTTTCAATGATTTTTTTAAATTACACGATTAGTCTGATAGCCTACTTCAACATGTGTAAAAGTTTTAGGTGGTTTATAAACTTCTGGGTTAAATATATAAACAGATGACCTGCATTGCCATTTCAGATTTTTAAATTTAGTTTTATTTACCTCAGAATTTTCAGTGCGTCATTTTCTGAAGAATTTTAAAAAGAAATTCTAAATATTTTTTCTGTTAGATACGTATTTACGATCTTGTTCGAACAAAAGGGCAATTTTTTTCTCCACAAAAACATTTAATTTTTTTCTGCTCGTTCTAAGTAACAGTGCTGGACGGACAGCTTTAAATTTTTGTTCTTACACATTACACAACCATCCATATGAAAATTAGTAAAATAACACAGCTGGAAAAGCTCCATTCTGGTAATACTTACTTACCTATAGTCTAAAAACCTTACTTTAATTACAGTTTAAAATTATTTTCATCCCCTCTGTGGCTCAGTGGCAAGAGCCACACTTGGTATCCAAGGGTTGTGAGTTCGAATCCCCGCTGGGCAAGAAATTTATTAAAATTAACAAATAAAAATAATTTCTATCCTTGTCGGTTCGGTACTCACCGGAGGGACCGCAGGCATTTAGATACAATTAGCCTCTCTTTTGTAAAGACAATGAAGTCCACTTTACTAAGTAACAAGACATTTACTCAAAACACTCACTACACTATAATCTGTTGCGAAATCAACACTGTACCATGCCAATGGCCTTAGTTGTCGAGGCATTTAAGCTAAATAAAAACAAAATATTTTCCTCAATGTCAGACAGAATTAAAGCACGTACATGATTAATACAGAGGAAATAGGCAATTTACCAGCTCTCTTTGGACACAGTTTTCCAGAAATAGCCCAGTCAATGACCGTTTTGGAGTGCAATTTTCAGGGACACCTCCGAAATTGCATGAAAATTTGGTTTTAGGTTCTACTCACCCTCCAGTTCAAAGATGAACTTGTGCCGTTGGTTGCTTTTACTTGGAGGGTGAAAGTCACCCCTTCTCGGGAGGTGACACAACGCGTGTTTACATAAGTCCGGAACTGGATAAATTGACTGATAAGTAACTTTCGTTCTATAGAGTTTTTGATGTAAGCCAATACTTTTTGAGTTATTTGCGATTAAAACTGTTTATTTTTCGACAAAAAATTACGTTTTCAGAAGGTTTTTCGAAAATAACTCAAAAACGAAATATTTTATCGAAAAGAATATTCTTAGCTAAAATGTAGCTTAAAAAAACGAAAAAAAAATGGTGTATTAGTCTATAAACCGAGTAAAAACAAAGTTGTAGCTCATGAAAAATACGTTCTTATTCGTTTAATTCCAAATCGAATATTTCAACGTGAAATCACCAAAAAATTAAGCAATTTTTGGAAAAACTTATAACATTTTTTGGAGTGTTTAAAAAAGCTTTATTTTTATTTTTTACAAAAGTTTCTAGCATCAAAAATAAGCGAGTAACGCTAAAACAAATATTGGCCCCTTTTTTTTGGTAAGAAAAATCGTAAAAATCTCCCTCTATTATAAATAAAATTAACTGTTACCGCTTTACAATTTATTAAATGTATGTGCATTGTTTATATGATCTGTAAGTTTGACCGTTTTGAACTTATTTTTTTTAAAATTTGTATAAAAATTTTGTGTTGTAAAAAAAATTTTTGGAAAAATTTTGGGAAAAACCCTTTTTTTCAAAATAACTTAAAAATTATTAGTAAGACGAAAAATCTCAAAGAGCAAAAAAATGTAGGTTTTGCTGTTATAAATACGTTATAGTCATAGTCTAAGAGCTGGGAGCGGATTTTGTGTGTGATAAGTAATATGGAAAAACTATACGGGGATATGCTGAATTAGTTGTGTACATGACTTTCACCAACGGCCGGAAATCAGAGTGGGGGCCGAGGGTAGTTATAAGGGGTCAAAGTCGCGGTTTTTATTATTTTTTTCATGACGCTCATGATCGAGATACTGCACCAAAATTTGAGAATAACTAGGTCATGACGTACCTAAGTAAAATCTCTAGGGGCGCAACGCTGCGTGGCCCACAAAGGGGTGGGGGTAGGGGTGAATATAAAAAATATAAGGGGTTTTTTGCGACGTTCGTGATTGAGATAGTGCACCAAAATTTGGGTATAAGTAGACCATGACATAACTAAGTAATATCCCCAGAGGCGGAAACCAGAGTGGCGGACGAGGGTAGTTATAGGGGGTAAAACTCGCGGTTTTTATTATTTTTTTTGTGGCGCTCATGATGGTGATAGTGCACCAAAATTTGGGAGTAAGTAGGTCATCACGTAACTAAGTAAAATCTCCAGGGGCGGAACGCTGCTTGGGGTACAAAGGGGTGGTAGGCAGGGGTGAGTATACAAATATATGGGGGTTTTCTTGGCGTTCGTGATCGAGATAGTGCACCAAAATTTGGGAATAAGTAGATCATGACATTACTAAGTGAAATCTTCAGGGGCGGAACGCTGCGTGGGGAACAAATGTTGTGCCCGGCCACAAAAAAAGTAATACACACTGCGACTTTGACCCCTTAAAACTACCCTCATCCCCAACTCTGGTTTCCGGCTCTGGGGATTTTACTTAGCTAAGTTATGGTCTACTTTTTCCCGAATTTTGGTGCACTATATCAATCTAGCACGTCGCAAAAACCCCTTATATTTTTTATATTCACACCTACCCCCACCCCTTTATCGGCCACGCAGCGTTACATCCCTGGAGATTGTACTTAGTTACCTCATAACCTACTTATTCCCAAATTTTTGTGCACTATCTCGGTCATGAGCGTCACAAAAAAAATAAAAACGGCGACTTTGACCCCTTATAACTACCCTCGTCCCCCACCTCGGGTTTCCGGTTCTGAGGATTTTACTTAGTTATGTCATGGTCTACTTATTCCCAAATTTTGGTCCACTATCTCAATCACGAACATCGCAAAAAACCCTTTATATTTTTTATATTCACCCCCTACCCCCACCCCTTTGTCTACCACGCAGCGTTCCCCCCTAGAGATTTTACTTAGTTACGTCATGACCTAATTATTCCCAAATTTTGGTGCGCTATCTCGATCATGAGCGTCACAAAAAAAATAATAAAAACCGCGACTTTGACCCCTTATAACTACCCTCGGCCCCGACTCTGGTTTCCGGCCGTTGGCGAAAGTCATGTACACAACTAATTCAACATATCCCCGTATAGTTTTTCCATATTACTTATCACGCACAAAATCCGCTTCTATCTCTCCGACTATTAGTTTCATTTTGTTTTTCTGTAAGACAAAAATTGGTTAAATTACGGCTGTTCAAAATTTGCATACACTAGTGATTAGTGACTCGCCAGGTATTTCAACGATAAACCTTTCGAAAATAAACATTTTAAACCGGTAAAACTTACAAATCATAAAAAAATAGATAAGTAAAGTAAAGTAAATTAGATTAGATTAATTTCATTTGGGGTGCTAAACACGGGGAGATTTTCATGATTTTTTTACCAAAAAAAAAGGGGGGGCAACTTTATTTTGATTGTAACTCGTGTATTTTTAATAATAGAAACTTTTGTAAACAAGTAAAATAAAGCTCTTTTTAAACAATTTAAAAAACTTAAATGGATTTTCCAGAAAAGAGCTTAATTTTTGGTTATATCACGTTGAAATATTCGATTTGGAATTTGACGAATAAAAACGCATTTTTCATGAGCTACAACTTTGATTTTGCTGAATCATAAATTTGAATCTATAGACTTCACGAATACACAACTCTTTTCGTTTCTAGGCCATTTTTTGCTAAACATATTTTTTCGATAAAATATTTAGTATTAGCGAACATGTACTGTTAACGAAATATATACTGTTAACTGAGTTATTTGCGAAAAACCGCCTTAAACGTGTTTTTTTGTCGAAAAATAAACATTTTCAATCGCTAATAACTCTAAAAGTATTGACTTACATAAAAAACTCATATAGAACAAAAGTTGCTTAGAAGTAGTCAATTTATCCATTTCCGGACTTATTTTAATCGCCCAGTTTTTCACCCTCGAGAAGGGATGACTTTCACCCCCCAAATAAAAGCAACCAACGGCACAAGTTCAACTTTGAAGTGGAGGGTAAGTGGAACCTAAATCCAAATTTTCATGCAATTCTGAGTTGACCCTGAAAATTACACGGTATCGACGTATTTCCCGTTCATTTACTGGGCTAAAAGTAATTTTGTGACCGATTCAGTGACCACCTCGTTCTGTAGATTTATTCTTAAAGATTTTTTTTCTGCGAGTATATATCCCGACAAGAAAATTTACGGCCACCTTCATGAAAACGCTCAAAATTTAGATGAATTGACACTGAAGATTACAGAAGATTTAGAATTTAGATCAATAACGCCAATCGTTTGGGAATTTGAAAAGCAGAAAAAGGTGGCATTTTAACATTGTGAGTTCTTAATTCTAATATCAAAGAAAAAAATGACTATGTCCAACCATTTTTAATTGAAGGCGACTCATCTACAAATTGAACTGAGAACTATCGGCAACAATGTTAAATTTTAGAACTAAATTTATACCGGGGGCATTTTTATTGTGTATCCTTTGCCCATGTGGATAAGTGAAAAAATTAGATGATTTCCGAAAATTTGCCTCGGTAGCAATATACCTCCAGCCGATGCATGGGTCAAATTTACAAGTGGCTAAGTTGAACAAATTCGTTGAATACTGTGAATCATTGGTAACCTTATCAATACTTCGCTGGTCTATATATTTATGTCCGTCGAAGGGTGAGAATTCTTAGAAATATTTTACTCGTCAACAAGTGTCCTTATCCGCATAGACGTCGACGTGGGGTGTTTTGTTTCTTGTGACATGGGAATAAGTCACAATTAAGTTTTAAATTAAATTTATTTGACGTTTCGATTTCCAACTTGGAAATTATTATCAAAATACACAACTTTAATAATTTAAACAAATTTTGTTTTTGTTGCTTGGTAAAAAATTCTTCTCTAATAATTTAATTTTATCTCACTCATTCATATTGACAATTCAGACATAATATATTATACATTTTAAAGTAGATTTATCTATTAAATCTTAATCTTCGATTCATTGTCTTCACTCTTGTTCGTATTCTCACTGTCTTGTCTTTCGTTTACTTGATTAAAAGAAATGCTCCACCATCTTTCTATTTTTAGTAGGCGTGTAAATTGGAGATATAGTTCATTAAAATGAAACCAAACATTCTTTCACGTTTTAATATCTGTAAAATATTATTCATGCCGTTCCCAAAGATCAAGGATAGTAAATGAAACTCAATACTTATTATAAACACACATCATAATGACAATTTAAAGTGGAAATTGACCTTGAAATACTGTATAGGTATTAATAAAATTTTACTTTATTTATTATTTTACTTCGAAAATAAGCCCACTTTGAAAATTCAATTTATTTGACGTTTTGACTTCCACTTCGGAAATCGTTATCAAAATACAAAATATTAATAACACTTTCAGAAGTGGAAGTCGAAAATATGCCAAAATGCAAAATTATTTGCCAAGTAAAATAGTGTATTCGCTCTGAGCGTTAACAAAGTGTCAAAGCAAAATCGACCGATCTGCTCATGGTGGCGGTTTTTTGAAAATTTATCAGGACGCTTTGTGTATGTTTAAATGAGACATTTAAAAAAAAATGCCGTGTCACGGTAGTGATATTATGTATTAATATAAACAGAAAATAAAAACGCACTTAATCTGATATAAATTTTTCTATTTCCAATATTGATTATCAGTTTGATTTTGTATACATAACCTCACTATCGCAGTTTATGTCAATAAATCTTTATTAACGAAAAAGAAAATATTTTTGTTGCACTATAAATTACAGTATAAATTAATAACGAATGAATTCTAACAATTGTATTCGGTTATTATCACTACAAAATAAAATATTCAAGGTTAACAAAATAATCCTATAAGACTCAATGTTAAAACGTCTTGACAAAATCTGACAGCGTGTCACGTGACTGTAAGTAGAGGGGAGACGCACGGAGCCAACATATAACTAATATTGGATATAAATGGAAAATAGAAAAATAGAAAATAGAAAAAAATGTTTAATTCAGAAATAAACATTGTTTTTCGCTTAAATTAAATAATGTTCAAACTGTCAAGGGGCAGATGGGTGGCAGCTCAAGTATTGAAATTAAGCGAAAAACAATGTTTATTTATCAAAAACCATTTTTTTTTTGTCTTCTGAAAGCAATAGAATGTATTCTAAATTAAATAAATTACATGCCTTCTTCTTTTTTTTTGTGTCAATTTAATTCAAAAAAAATTTTTTGAACAGCTTGTATAAATAATTATGTTAATGTTTATATTGCTGAATAGAGAATTGAATAACCTTTTAAATAAGCTATCGCACGACCTCTATTGACATTTAAAAAAATCATCGATTACGTCATCACGCCCAGATGGATGACGTCACTAGTGGGATATATGTCTCAAAAAATCATAATTTAAAAGTAAAAATCGACCTGTTAGGATTTTTCCTTAAAGTCGGTGGCTTACGAAATAACCAATTTATTCCAAACATTTGCACCATACTGTATGTAATTGCATAAGATGCCACAAAGAAATAGATTCAGAAGAATATTTACTTTATTTTGTTAGACAACTAGAAAATATCTGTCAAAACATACATGATAATTTAATAATTACATCGATCTTAGATTTAACTTTTACGTAATTAAGTGTATAAATAAGTAATAAATAATTAAAATATTACTTTGGTACGCCACTGCAAATTTGACAAGAGAACTATCGGTGACTTGCTTTAAGTGCGATGTTGCCAATGAAACACCTTCAATTAAAAATTGTCGAAGTAATACTTCCTTATTTGAGCTCATAACACAACATTATATTTATAGCGTAGGCGCAAAATTTCGGGCCAATGCCTTTTTATTGCATTCATTTTTTCGAATCCTGAAAAAACTAATAACTACATATAAAATAAACAAAAAGTTTCTTTTGAATGAGATATTTAAAATTAAAAATACCACTCAATTTTCTCTTCTTTTTCACCCCTGTAATTTATTAAAATAAACATTATACAAGTTTTTAAGGACTTACGGCCCTCGGTAATAATGTAATCTTTCATTCTGCGATTAAATTTTTTAAAAATTCTTATTAGGGTTCTCAGGATTCGAAAAAAAATCAATGCATTTAAAAGGCATTGGCACGAAATTTTGCGCCTACGCTCTTGCAAACTCTTTTCTCTCGGCTCTATTCTGTATTATTTTTTACAAGATTACATTAAAACATTAAGATTATCGTAGTGTCCATTAGAAGTTATTAAAGAGGAAGAAGAAGGAATTATATGTATACCTTTATTCTGTGTTACGTTTTTACTTGGTTGCGTGTTTCTTTTGCGTTTACTCCATTACAGGAGATTTAAGTTTTCTCTTAAACTTGTAAGTATCAAAGTGTTCAATAACTATTTTAAGTATCTGGTAATATATGATGGACCCAGTCGGAGTCGCTGATGAACTCATTGATATCTCATTCCACCATACCGTAAGAGAAATATTTTTTCCTCTTAAATATGTTTAGCAGCAGCACATAAATAGTCATACATAAGATGGTAAAATTATTTACTTAAGAAAGGTTATTTTGTAAGTGTATCTTAGACTTAGAAAACATTACTTTCTGGTAATGATTTACCACATTACCAAAACGAACCATTAAATATAATAATGGTATGATTACTATTTGTAACGCACGACATATTATTTGTTACTATGCCATTACCATTTTTTTAGCGGTCATTGACTAGATATTATAATAAATGATCTTTTCCCGGATGGGCAAAAAATGAAACCAGCACATTTGGTACTACATATTTTACGTTCAAAGTTCGTAATTTGGGTACAACGATTTAATTGACGTATGAACTTGATTATCAAGTTACAGGTATTTGAACTCAACTAACTACAAAAAATTAACAATTTCGCGGGTTCTATACCATGAATAAATAGGTTACTCACGAACGACATATTTATACATTTACCAAGATCCTGTTTTCACAAACACACAAAAATAGAAACATGAATGTCAAAAAACATATTTTTTGTTTGAATTAACGAAAGCCTTAGGCACATCAAAGAAACATGAAACGTAAATCACGTTTCATGGAAATAAAACACTGCTAAACAAATAGACGTCCGGCCATTTGTGAAACTCTCTGAAAATAAAAATGTTTTATGAGCATGAATCACACTCAATTCATTGGTAGGCGGACTTCAAGATTTGTTTAGCCGTGTTTTATTTTCATGAAACGTGTTTTACGTTTCATGTTTCGTTGGTGTGCGGCTTGCCTTAAAGTTTAACATTTATTTTTAAATAAATACCTCAAAATCTACACATTACCATAATATATTAAAAAAGCAATTGGTATGGTATGGACATAATAGCATTAAATCAAAAATAATACGAGGAATGAGTTGATATTCGTAAGAGAAAGACAAACAAATACCAGGCGAGTATGATTTAACCAAATAAAATGACAAGAAAAAATAATCAAGGGAGTTGAAAAAAATGTAAAAGATAAAAGAGAGACTAAAGATCTATTACATGTAAACTTTCACTACTATCTCATGCCCTGTGATAGGTTATATTCTTCTACATAATATTATCTACTATTGAGCGAATGAAAATTGTAACTTTTAAATCCTACGCCTTGAGGCCGATTAAACATACCTAATAAATAAATCATAAATAATTTTGGTACTATCATAACTGTTTTGACTTTACCAATAACAGTTTTAAATAATGATAAGGGTAATATGGAATACATATAAGAACTGCACTGTGATAGTTGATTATTTTAAGGGTAAGAACAGAACAAGTAAGTGCGGTGGAGGTGGAGGTGCGGTTACGGTCGATGTCACTTGGATCTACAGACCGAGCTGGTCTCGTAAATTCCACTGTGTCAGGTGTTTGGATTCTGTTTGAAAATTTGCATAACTGATATATTCTGTGTTGTGAATTTTTAAAACTTTTAAGTGTGGTTTTTGACTTTGACCGTTGTGAGAAATTATTTATTTAGTTTTGTGTTTATAATTTAAACTCTTGTTTTATTTTCAAAGTGTTCTTTTTGTTGTAAGTAGAAAATGAATCGTTATACTAAGTGTAACATAAACTTTTCGAAATCTTCGAACTTGACGGCACATGTAAAAAAAACATCCAGGTAATAGCATATTTTATACAGGGTGTTTGGTAGAGAATGGGCCATAGCTTAACCGTAGATTTCTGAGCTTAAAATAGGTCGATTTAAGCTAACTTACCTTAGTACAAAAGTTGATAATATCCGAAATACAGTTTGGTAAGCGGGGGTTTTTTGGGAGGAGAAATCTAAATTCGCCACCAAAACGTTTAATAAGTTAAATTTTTTTATCCCCTACTCTATATACTTTTTGAATAAAAATTTTTGTTCTCTCAATATTTTTACTTAAAAAAGGTATACTATATTCATCTCACTAAACTCAACTGTTTTCGAGATAAATGCATTTTAAATCTGCGATACAACATAATTTTTTGCATAATATCATTGTAGTTAGACCCGAAAAATAAACTTGAAACCATAATAATTGTGCCAGTTCTCATATTTATGTCATTGCATCGCAAATTCCATTTGAAGAAATTTGCGATACATTTTTGCCAATTTTTATGATTTTAAGTTATTTTTCGGGTGTAACTACAATGATATTATTTACCTACTTTTACTACCCTTTAATTGAATGCTGTACGTACAATTAATGTTTTAGATATGCTAGATATACTATCGATATAAAGAAGATATTCTTTTTCATGATGTTTTAATAATGATTAACTTTTTCTCTTTTTCAGACTGTGTAGAATTTATTTATAAACGAAATAAAAAATTTACCTGATATACCTATATTACTTTTATTTAGGTGATGCTGACAACCTGGTGATTGAATGCGATGACGAGAAAAGGGCTTTAATAGGTGCGGTTAGCAAAATAAGAAGAGATGAGGAAAGTTCTCTGAAAGAAGCTAAGGAAAAATTAATTTTACAGCTAACAGGGCAAATAAATGATTTAGTTTCTTTCGAAGAATTAAAGGCTGTACAAAAACTCGTAGTCCCGATAAAACCCACCATAGATGCTATAAGAAATCAAAAAGATATCAATTTGGGTTTTCCATCCACATCTAGAATACCCTCCAATCAAAAAATTATACCCAAAAGAAAATTTTTTCCAACAAAAAAAAATTAAAATGGGAAAGAAAAGTTCAAAATTGCAAAAGCTCTCCTCAGAAGAAGCCAATATGCTAGCTGCAAAAGTTTTAATTCAAAAATAAATTATTTTTTTATGTGTCAGTACAAATGTTTTAAACTAAGTTTTGTTTTATTTTCTGAGAAAAAATAAAAAATACAGTACTTTTTTTGAAATGCTATTTTCCGAATAGTTTATAAAATTTCTTACGCTCGATTTCATAATAAAGTTAAATTGGACTTTAAATTTAGGGCCGGTTGTTCGAACGCTAATCAACAATGATCACTATCAAATATTTAATTACTGTCACAACTGTCAATGTCAACTTTGGTTGGGTTGCTGAAAACGTAATTGATTATAATTATGAGATTTGTTAATCAATTAGCATAACAATTATTAACATAATTGATTAACTAATTTCATAATTGTAATCAATAATTATGTTTTCAGCAACCCAATCAAAGTTGACATTGACAGTTGTGACAGTAATTAAATATTTGATAATAATCATTTTTGATTAGCGTTCGAACAACCGGCCCTAAGGGCCGGTTGTTTGAACGCTAATCAAAAATGAAATCAACTGATCATTATCAAATATTTAATTACTGTCAACTTTGATTGAGTTGCTGAATTGTCACTAATTGATTAGTTATTATTCGATTATATTATATTATATCAGTTATTGATTGATTATTATTTATTGCATAAACGTCAATTTGATTGACGTTTATGCAACGCATCACAATGAATGATTAGTGTTTTACGTGTATTTGATATCTCGATTTGATTCTCATCAAGAAAATTGATTACAATCAACTGATTGGCGTACGAACAACGGATTTTGTTATTTGATGGTTGTTAAGGGGACTTGATTATAATCAACTTCTTGATTAGCGTTCGAACAACCGGCCCTTAGAGATCTAATTATCTCTAATTAGAGGAGCCAATATCCAGACAAGCGGCACGATTCTTAACAGAAGACAACAGTGTATAGGTTTTGCAGATGACTTGGTGTTTCTGACACGTTCAAGAGTAGAACTTCAAAAAATGTTCATGCAATTTGAAGAAGCAAAAAAATATGGCCTGACTATAAACCAAGGAAAAACCAAGTATATGGAAGGAGGAGAAAATGCTGAAGAAAATAAGTGGATTACTCTAAGGGCAATAATTGACAAAGATTATAAATTTGAGAAGGTAACTGAATTTGAGTACCTTGGAGTAACAGTTACAAATAGAGAAAACGAAGAGATGAATAGATAAACAGTTGCTGAAAGGTAGCAAAGCAGTAGGTTCATTAAACGCACTGTTGAAGGCAAAAAACGTGTCCAGGGCAGCCAAGATCCGAGCGTATGGAACAATAGTGAGACCAACGGTGTTGTATGCATGTGAAACTTGGACAAGGAACCAGAAAGAAGAAGAAAAGCTAGAGATTTGGGAGAAAAATATTGAGAAACATTTTTGGTGGTATAAAGGAGGCTAACAGGGAATGGCGCAGAAGAACAAACCAGGCGCTAATGGAAATGTATAAGAAACCTAAAATACCTCGGAAAATCAAGGCACAGAGAGTTAGATGGTTGGGTCATGTTTTACGAATGCCACAAGAAAGAAACGTCCTAAGAGTTTTATCAGCAGGAAAACAAGGGAAGAAAAGAGGGTGACCACAAACGAAGTGGTTTGATGCCGACCGGACTGACCTAGAAGAAATGGGTACAAGAGACTGGAGAGGACAATTACAGGACCGCAAAAAGTGGAAGAAATTAGTCAAGACTATCGAAGCCAATGGCCTCTAAGGCCTGTAGTGCTGTTATATATAATATTGTCCGACAAATTTTGAATGGTACTCTAGTTGTCGGTCGCATTAAAGTTTACACCCCACCCATTTATGCCGCGAACTATTTATATCGGAATACGTTAAATATTTTCAAGTATGTTAAATGGTTCCAGATGTACGAAAAAATATTAAAAAAAATATTTAAAGGTGTGTCTTTGAAATACATGCTGGGTTGTTTAATAAGTTGTTGGGTAAATATGGGTATAGATAATGAAAACATTACCTTTTGCACAATAATTTGCTTTTGTCAGTACATTGTTTAACATAAAAACAATATGTATGTATACCTATCTACATGTATTTTACCAATCTAAAAATTTCATATTATATAACTATGAGCTCGCTAATAACCGGCAAAATAACGCAAAGATGGACAACGTAATGCGTTGTGAAATAAAAAGAGATGAAAATATTAGAGGTGGGAAATTATCGGTATTAACGTATAAAACATTACCACTTTCGATAGTTTTCAACCTTTATACGTTGGAACCGTTCAAGTATTACGTAACGCGGGTTGGGGAGGGGGGTCAAAAATCTTCAAAAATTGCGTTACGCAATAGTTAAACTCCTATAAGAGTGTGTTACGTAGGGGGGGGGGGTTAAAAATCTTCAAAAATCGCGTAACGTCATACGTATGACGTTAACATTTTTTAATTTTAAATAATTTTGATGGAGCTGTTAGGACGAATAGAATGAGTGAGTTTGGAAGCAAGGCTGTCCATAAATAAATAAAAAAAAAGATTATGATTAATTAGGTAATAATTTTACTTTAGTTTTTAAAATGTTTTTATTTAAAAACTAATTTAAAAATTAAACAGACACAATTTTCCTTTGGGCAAAAAATATTCAGCTGTTACCGTGTCATATTTTGACTTTTATTTGTGTCAGTCGAAACGAACAAAAATCTAACGTCTAAAGATGGGACACTTTTGCAAGTAGTCATGTTTTAAAGTCACACCTATAATTTCCCACCTCTACTGGTTTCATCTCTTTATATTTCACAACACATTATGTTGTCCATATTTTGCGTTATTTTGCCGCTTATTAACGCGCTCACCACTCACTATATTTAAAACATTTATGGCAGAGACAAATTTAGCACTTGTTACATGCTCTAGGAGTTTTATTTGAGCAAACAGGACATCTTTTTCTTTGAGAACTGGTAAAATTTGACTTGCTGTGGAAGGAAAAGGAGTTATTTCGATAGTTTAGCTATAATCAGATAATAATGTTGCAACATGTCTCCGAAATTAAAACTTTTCCTTTTTGTAGCCAAATTGTCGCCTCAGCGTCCAAGCATTGGTTACAAAGATATAAAACACCCAGAGAAAAATCAAATATCAACATTTACCCGGTGGCTTAAGGTTGGTAAAGGATCTTGGAGGAAGTATGGGTTGCTGATGCTCATGCTATAATAAAACTCCGAGTAATGTCTACGTTTCCGACGAAAACTACGGGATCCCTAAAACTAGAAATAGAACTCATCTTCTTTTTTAGAAGACTCAATAAAAGGCTTTTGCCGCGTAACCACTGGGTGTATGGCGTGCAATAGGTGTGCTTTATTTAGCAGGCGGGAAGGAGCAAAAAACGAGTTTCTAGCACCTAAAAACTGGAACCAAATCCGGTAAGGGAATAAACCCTGACAAAGAATATTGGTTCTCTATCTGGTTCTGGTATCCCGTTACTGTAAAAAATACAAAACCACGAAACGTTTAAATAAGCCTCTGATAAATCGGTCTTATCGACGATTACTTAAGAAAAAAACATGGATTACTCACTCGTACATGGAACGTCCTTACATTAAACCAGGAGCACAGGCATCGCTACTCAACGAGCTCCGAAAATACAAAATAGAACTAGCAGCAATACAAGAAACTAAATAACTAGGACACTGAATAAAAGACACAAAGACGCATGCAATACTATATACTGAAAAAAATAGCGGAAACAAAGAGTTTGGAGTAGCCTTCATAGTTGACAATGAGGATAAAACACCCGTGTTGAGCTGCCCCCCCCCCCCCACTTAAAAAAATCAAGAAACAAATAGCCCTGATTTATGAGCTCTCATATTCCGCAAACTAAAAATTTTGAGCTCGTTCCACTGAGCAGGAATTTGATACTTTAGTGGGAACTTAAAAATAGGAATATTGAATCGGTTTTTGCGGCAGAATTACGAGCTATTTATGAGCTCTTGAAATTATATAGTTTCGATTTTTGAGCTCATCCCCTTCACCCCCAAACAACCCTTTAATTGATTTAACTTACGAGAAAAATGCTGAGAAAACTTAAAATGTATCGTATTGCGGATATAATTCCTATAGCTTATATACTCTAAGAATAAACTATTAAGCCACGTGTATTTCGATTATTGAGCTACAACCCCTTCGCAAGAAAACCACCCTATCTTCCCGGCTTAAGAGAAAGTTGTACTTCAAATGCATTAAATTAATTATTTGGCGACTACATATCATTTAATAATTTATAAGGTTCCAAATTACGCGCATTTAAATCAGCAAATTGCCATTTATTTTGTATAGTGCAGTCACTGAAAGTAAAAATCAACGATTACCTTCAATTTCGGTGAACCTTCATCGATTTTTACGAAAATTGGTCAGTGGTTAGAGGATACCTCAAGAAACAAAGGTGACATGGTACCACCTTGCGCCTTTACCCTGAGGGTGGATACCGCCCCTTCTCGGGGGTGAAAATTATTTTATAAAAAATATCTGCACAAATCTATAAAAGAACAAATTATAAGCAAAATTTATTATATAAAGTTATTAAAATAAGTCAATACTTATTAAGTGATTAAAGATCAAAAATTTTAATTATTCGTGAAAAAAATGCATCCTTTGAAGCGGTTTTTCGTAAATCACTGAAAAACTGTAAGTTTTTACAAAAAAGTTAATAGTAGTTTTATTCGTATAGCTTATATTCTAAGAATAAACTCTTAAATCACGCGCCTTTCGATTATTGAGCTACAACCCCTTCGCAAGAAAACCATCCCATATTCCCGGCTTAAGAGAGAGTTGTACTTAAAATAATTTAAATTAATTATTTGGCGACTATATATCGTTTAATAATTATTTATGAGCTCGCTAAATATACGCATCTCAATTATTGAATTGCCATTTTCTTTCTATAGTGCAGTCAGTGAAGGTAAATATCAACTATGACCTTCGATTTCGGTAAATCTCCATTCACTTTCACGAAAATTGGTGAGCGGATTTTGATGCTATTAACTTTTTCTAGAGCTCATTTTTGATAGGTATTTCTAAGTACTTTGACAAGTATTTAGTACCTAAGTGTTATAAAATGCATCTCTTTCGCGTTATTTAAGCTTGAATCCTTAGATTTGAAGAGTCACAGAAAAAATATACATTTAATTACCAATAACTAACTTTAAATTAACATTAAAGGGTTTTTCAAGTAAGCAATTTATTATATTTTTTATTAGCTTCAATTTTAGTGATAAACAGTTTTTTGTAAAAACTTACAGTTTTTGAGTTATTTATGAAAAATCGCTTTAAAGCATGAATTTTCTTTCACAAAAATTAAAATATTTGATCTTTAATAACTCAAAAAGTATTGATTTATTTTAATCACATTATATAACAAATTTTGCTTACAATTTGTCCCTCTCTCGATTTGTGGGGTTATTTTTAATAAAGTAATTTTCACCCCCGAGAAGGGGTGACATATAACCCAGGTTAAAACCTCAAATTGTTATTGTTAATTCGTGAAAATGAATGAAGATTTACCGAAATCGAAGGTCATAGTTGATTTTTACCTTCAGTGACTGCACTATAGAAAGAAAATGGCAATTCAATAATTGAGATGCGTATATTTTGCAATCTCATAAATTATTAAACGATATGTAGTCGCCAAATAATTAATTTAAATTATTTTAAGTACAACTCTCTCTTAAGCCGGGAATATGGGATGGTTTTCTTGCGAAGGGGTTGTAGCTCTATAATCGAAAGGCGCGTGATTTAAGAGTTTATTCTTAGAATATAAGCTATACGAATTAAACTACTATTAACTTTTTTGTAAAAACTTACAGTTTTTCAGTGATTTACGAAAAATCGCTTCATAACATGCATTTTTTTCACGAATAATTAAAATCTTTAATCTTTAATAACTTAAAAAGTATTGACTTATTTTATTAACTTTATATAATAAATTTTACTTTTAATTTGTTCTTTTATTGATTTGTGCGGTTATTTTTTATAAAATAATTTTCACCCCCGAGAAGGGGCGGTTTGCACCCTCAGGGTAAAGGCGCAAGGTAGTATTATGTCACCTTTGTTTCTTGACGTATCCTCTAACCACTGACCAATTTTCGTGAAAATCGATAAAGGTTCACCGAAATTGAAGGTAATCGTTGATTTTCACTTTCAGTGACTGCACTATACAAAATAAATTGCAATTTACTGATCTAAATGCGCGTAATTTGGAAGCGTATAAATTATTCAATGATATGTTGTCGCCAAATAATTAGTTTAATGCATTTTAAGTACAACTTTCTCTTAAGCCGGGAAGATAGGGTGGTTTTCTTGCGAAGGGGTTGTAGCTCAATAATCGAAATGCACGTGATTTAATAGTTTATTCTTAGAGTATATAAGCTATAGGAATTATATCCGCAATACGATATATTTATATAAGTTTTCTCAGCATTTTTCTCTTAAGTTAAATCAATTTGAAGTTTTTTGGGTTGTTTGGGGGTGAAGGGGATGAGCTCAAAAATCGAAAGTATATAATTTCATGAGCTCATAAATAGCTCGTAATTCTGCCGCAAAAACCGATTCAATATTCCTATTTTTAAGTAGTGGGGGGGGGGGCGCTGACTCAGCCCCCCACTAAAGTATCAAATTCCTGCTCAGTGGAACGAGCTCAAAATTTTTAGTTTGCGGAATATGAGAGCTCATAAATAGCTCATAAATCAGGGCTACTTGTTTTTTGCAAGTGGGGGGGGGGGGCAGCTCAACACGGGTGGATAAAACATTAGATTTTAAAGCAGATAATGAGACAATATACACTCACCGGCACAAAATTCCGCCACCCAAAATTTTTGATAAGTTTGACAATCTATAACTTTATTATTTGTATTCCGATTTTCAATATTTTTGCATCAGTTTGTAGGTACATGTATTGATGTCGTTTGTTATTATTCCGGTAACAAAATTTTTTTTGCTTAGATGGCATTATACGAGGGTGAATGGAAGCGTTGTTTTTCTCCCAACTTTAAAAATTCTGTGGAAAAATTGGAGGGCTGATTTAGTTTCATACTCCTTTTGTATTTTCCTGGAGGTATTACTAGTCCATTGAAATGTTACATTTAGGGTTGCATTTCTTAGAGGAGTCAATTTTATTTTTTTAATGTGTTGGGGGGTTCAGTATAAGCTTAAGTTCAAGTTTTTGGGGTCGCCACCCTTGTCCCCCGGCCGCCATATTGGAAAAAGGGGTGCAAAGGACTTTTGCGCTGTATCTCCTAAACTAGCAATCCTACAGAAAATTTAATAACACATAAAATGTAGCAAATTAAATTTTCTACAATTTTATATGTATTACTTTTTATCTTCAAGTGACCAACAAAAAGTTATAAACAAAAATATGAGAAAATTTTGTAAGAAGTTTCCTTTTGGAGGTTATAACTTTTTTTCCGTTCATTTCACAATAAAATACCATCATAGCGATTTTGTAGAGGATTTTTCAATGAACAATTTTCACTATAACGTTGTTTAATTTTATTTATTATCTAGGTTTTACAGTGCTCCAATCTTGACCAGATTCTCGAATTCTCATAGGAATACAATAAAAAAATACTTTATATTAGTCAAGCGGCATCAATCGTTATGCCGACCACGAAAATCAAATTTAGGTGAATGACCAATTTTGGTATATTTTTATGTTTTCGAGGTCGCTGAATCCGAATATGAAGTTTATTTTTATCTAGATTTGGTGGAACATGTTCAAAAATCAAATTTTATACAAAAATGCCGAAAATCAATTTTGATGATTTTTCAAATTTACCTCGCTGTATCTTTGGTCGCTGTAAATATTTCCTTTTGAAAATTTTACTTTGCCATGTTTGAAGTATGTAGATAACAATGAAATTTGTCCAAAATGTTTAAGAGTAAAAAAGGAGTTGTTAGTTTTTAAACATTTTGTCATCATATTTCGTTAGTTTCATGTTTACTTAAAAAAGTTGGGTGACAAACTTTTTAGTTTATAATTTTAACCAACACAACAATAAAATATAATTCATGAAGAAGTTTTTTGAAAAATTTTAAGTCAAAATATACAATAGGAACAAAGGTATGTTACTTCATAAACGACACACGAGCGGCACACCCCAAAAAACGCTTATATCTCGAGATCCTGACCACGGTGTGGTGAATGGCTAATTTTGGTTATACTTATGATTTTGATATCAATAATTCGTTTTTTGCTCTTCTTAAGAGTTTTGCATTTTGCGGTTGCGTCTTTCTTCTTCTGAACCGGCGAATTTGTCCTCAAACAACTTCTTGGGCCTTTTTTATATATGCTTAGATAACCCTAAGCATATATTTATAAGTTTTATAGTAGGGAGAAAGCTCAAAAACAGATTAATAATAGCGTAGGAATGTTAAAATCATAATAAATTGTATGAATAAAAATATACAGGGTGTCCAGAAACTCTACCGACAAACGAAGACAGATAATTTTCTCAGATAATTTTAAGACAATTTAACCCAATTCACCTAGTCCGAAAATGCTTCTTAAGGGAGCTAGAGCTCTTTGAAGATGGCGTCATGAAATTCGTTTTTCTTAAATACCTCCAGTACGCTTCCATTTAGAAAAACGAAAATTGGTATGCATATTTACTTTTCATAGATGAATCGATTCCATCTATTGCAAATTTCTAGTACCGGTCATAGGCGTCCGTTTTGGGTAGAGCAACGGGTATTTTATCGCATAACTTTTTTGTCCTTAACTTTTATGCATTTTTGACACCGGATTATTAAATTGTGAGATATTCTAGTACTAAAAGGTACTTTTGATTTAAGTCGGTAGGACACACCGGTTTCTACAAAAATCGATTTGAAAGTTTTTCGTTTTTGGAATTTGAAAAAAAAATTGAAAGAACTTTTCAACAAAAAACGAAGTATTTTACCAACATAAAGTAAGAGTAACTTTTAGTACTCGAATACCTCATAATTTAATAATCTAGTGTCAAAAATGCTCAAAAATTCAAGACAAAAATGTTATGCTATAAAATAACTGTTGACCTACCCAAAACGGACGCCTATGACCAGTACTAGAAATTCGCAATTAATGAAATCGATTTATCTCTGGAATATAAATAAATGTACCAGTTTTCGTCTTTCTAAACAGTTTTTTTTTTGAAATTTTTTTTTTTTAATTCAAAAAGCGAAAAGTTTTTAAATCGATTTTTCTAGAAAACGGTGTGTCCTACCGATTTAAAACAAGAGTATCTTTTAGTACTAAAATACTTCCCAATTTAATAATCCAGTATCAGAAATGCATAAAAGTTAAAGATAAAAAAGTTATGCGATAAAATAACCGTTGCCCTACCCAAAACGAACGCCTATGATCGGTACTAGAAATTTGCAATGGATGGATAATATTTATATCTTGAAGATAAATACGCGTACCAATTTTTGTTTTTCTAAATAGAAGCGTTCTGGAGGTAATTAAGAAAAACTAATTACAAGACGCCATCTTCAAAGAGCTCTAGCTCCCTTAGGAAGCATTTTAGGACTAAGTGAATTGGGTTAAATTATCTTAAAATTATCTGAAGAATCTCCTGTCTTCGTTTGTCGGTAGAGTTTCTGGACACCCTGTATATAGATAGAAAAGTAAGCCTAACTTTTGTTTTTATTTTATCCCTATGAGCATTCGAGAATCTGGTCAAGTTTGAAGCGCTGTAAAACCTATATAAATAAATAGAATTAAACAACTTTATTGTGGAAATTGTTCTCCGAAAAACCCTCTACAAAATTGCTATAATGTTATTTTATTTTAAAATGAACTGAAAAAAAGTTATAACCACCAAAAGGAAACTTGTTAAAATTTTTTTACATATTTTTGTTTATATCTATTTTGTTGGTCACTTGACGATAAAAAGTAATAGAAACAAAATTGTAGAAAATTTAATTTGCTACATTTTATGTTTAATTAGATTTTCCGTAGGGTTGGTAGTTTACGAGATATAACGCAAAACCCCTTTGCACCCCATTTCCAAGATGGCGGCCGGGGGACAAGGGTGGCGACCCCAAAAATTTAAACTTAAGCTTCTACTGATCCCCCCTACACATTAAAGAAATAAAACTGACTCCTCTAACAAATGCAAGGTATGGCTTAAAAAATGTAACATTTTAATGGAGTATACTAAGGTTTTGTTTTTGAATTATCCGAATATCTCTTTTCTTGTAAGAGCTGTAAATAAAAACACTGCTTTGAAAGTTTATTTAATTAAACATATCAAACGCACCAAAAATTAACAATACAAAACAAAAGTAACAACAAAACAAAACAATTCAATAGCGGGTATGTCCAATGTCCATCTCTTGCGGCAACGACTGCTCGCAATCTGTTTAGCATCGAATAAAGATGTGTTATCCTTGCCTGGGGAATAGCCCGATATTCCTCTACCAGGGCCATAACTGTACCAAATTTTCTGGAGGCCTAGGATGACGGCGAATAGCTTTTTTTAATAAATTCCATAAATGCTTAATAGGATTGAGATCTGGGCTGCATGCGGGCCATTCTAATGTTATCAATCTAACCTCTATTTTATGAGTCAATCAGTGTTTTTATTTAAAAAAAATGGTACAGCTCTTACAAGAAGAGATATTCGGATAATTCAAAAAACAAAATTTTAGTGATGCCTCCGGGATAACATGACAGGACTATGAAACAAAATCAGCTATTACATTTTTTCACAGAATTTTTTAAAGTTAGGGGAAAATACAACGCTTCCATTCACCCCTGTAGCGCATGCAAGCAAATTTTTTTTGTTATCGGAATAATATCAAACGATATCAATACATGTAGTTACAAACTAGTGCAAAAATCTTGAAAATCGTAGCACAAATAATAAAGTTATAAATTGTCAAACTTAATCAAAAATTTTGGGTGGCGAAATTTTGTGCCGGTGAGTGTATATTATGTCAACTAACAATAAAAACAAAATTTTAACCTCCCATCATTAAGATACACTGCTCAATAGTGGAACACAATATAGAAATAAAAGAAAGGTTCTAAGAACAACTAGAAGAAGTATACGTTAACTAATGAGAAACGATATCAAGATATTGTAGGAGATACGAATGCACAAAGAGGCAAAAGAAGCACTTTTCTAATTAACCATTGGTAAACATTCACTACACCACTTAACATAGGTACACCAAAAAACCAATTAAAATGGAGAATTACTATCAGCTTTACCAGTGGAAAAACATGGTCATAAACAAAATGTCCCACAAGGACAAGGACAACGACAGAAATTAGCAAATTTTCTAGATCTGGCAGCTTCCAGAAAAAAACTGTAATTTATAAAAATAAACCAAAATAATATTCTTCATATTATTTTGATGAAATTCGTAATTGTGTAAGTAACAATAGACTTAATTATGATGTACTTTGTGTGTATTTTTTCTAAAATACTTTGGGTTGTTGTATTGACACTATTATTAATATCAATAAAACTAAATTATCGATCAAACGATAGATATTATTTAAAATATCAACGGTATTATGAATAATGCATGCCAAGAATGATTTGCATGTTTTCTATGAAATTATTGTGATAACCAAAAAATTGCGTAACTTAGCATACATGGAGATAAAAAATAAGCAAAAATATGTTTTAGTGGAATGTACTCATACATGAAGGGCGAGTTTTCTATAATGTTCCGATCCAATTTTAAAATATGATAAAGAGGTGACACTGCAGATAATATACTTGCCAATTTCCCTCATTTAAATAGCTTAGGAAAAAATATTAGATCAAAATGGAGCTAGATCAATATCTACAACACAAACAATACAAGCGCTTAAACAAAATCATAAAGGAAAAACTCAACCAATTAGTAGCCAGCAAAATATTTTCAAGTATTAAAAACAAACAGGTAATATAAATATTAAGTATCTTGGACAAGAATAACTGAAGACAATGACGGATCACAAGACAAAAATAATAGTATACAAGCAAACATAATGTCTTTATGCCCTGCAAAACCTTATAAAATCGAAAGAATTAACAAGACATACAAAGACACCACTGTATAAAACAATTATACAACCCGTATGAATAACGATGTATGGTAGCAAAACGTGGACAATAGCAAAGGCAAACGAAGAGAGACTACGTATTTGGGAAAGAAAAATCTGAAGAAAGCATTGGCCCTATGCTTGATGAAGCAGCAGGACAATATAGAATCAGAACTAACAAAGAGCTTAAAGAACTATATCCAGACACTAACATTATAAAAGAAATAATGTCCAGAAAACTCCAATGGACAGGACACCTCAGAAGACTGGATTTTACCTAAAAATGATTTTATTAACGTTTATTTAGTATTATTTTGTATTTTGACAACGACACCCGACTTGGGCGTCGAAACGTTAATAAAATCATTTTTAGGTAAAATTGTGGCTTGTTTCCCATTTGAATATACTTGATTATAAAAATGCCACAAGAAAATAGCTTCAGAACAACTTCAGAAGACATTTTGGCGAAAGAACAGTAAGGCTGGTATGGGAAGAAGCTCACCTGAAAGAAGACCACGTGAACGGCCTCTATTCAGGTGGCGAGATAATATAGTAGGAGACCTTAAAGCTATGGGCGTGGAGAATTGGATGGAGATTGCTTAACAGAGATGAATGGAGGCATGTTGTCGATTCGGCTAAAAACCACGAAGGGCTGTAACGCTACGGAGTAGGCAGGTACTGTGAAATATCAACCTATTTGGATAAGAATATATTATTAAGTAAGAAATAAATAAATCATGATACATTTATGGATCACAGTTTTAAAAACTTTCGTCAAAAACTAAAAAAATACCTCCATTTGTTGACCTCGTATCCTTATATAGGCTATTGATTATGTTCAAAATAAGAGAACTAAAAGGAACTACAACGTTAACGGGGTTTTATTGTTTCATATGGTCAATGGACCTCTAAATGTTAAAAAACCGCGGAGTGCTACCATTTAAAGGGGTGCGTTTTTGAGAAAGGGGTGAATGTCCCTAGGCACAGGGTGAATTAGGGCGAGTTCTATGTACTTTTGGTACAAACACGTCGACAGAAAAATTATTCCGGGTTAAATTTACTATCTAAATCTCACCTTTTAAAGTTAAAAATATTTTTTTTGCGAAACTATATTAAAAAAGAAGCAAAAAAACACAAAAGAAAGCAATTTTGTTTTTTGCACCATAACTTTTTTCCACGGGGATATAGGTATAGACATTGCTATACAAAAAAAAAACTTCCATCCTTCGTCTTTCAAATGACATTTGGTAGAAGTCCCTAGGATTTATAGTTTCCGAAATGTGATTTTTCAAAATCCGTCGCTCACAGCATTTTTGGGCCATTTTCCCCATTATTTCGCAAACATTGTTCTGTAACTTTTTTCTACGCGTATCTAGGTATATGCAATGGTACATTTACTAGGAAGAGAAGTCAATTAAATGAAGTGAAGAAACACAGACTTACTCACAATCATTTAATAATACTTTGACGACCGGTTTTGATCTCTACACTATTCAGATCATCATCAGGTCGGCGTTACAAGTAGTTAAATGCTACAATTAAAAAATCCAGAGTTAGAACATTCTCTGGTTGTATCAAAATGCAAATAGAAAGCCAAAATTTTGAAAAGTATGCAACTGTTGACATTTCAGAACAAGAAACTGATACATACGTATGCACCCGTATGAGAAACAAATACTCATAAGCATGCATGCGCAAATAGATGTATGCGGTTTATGACTATTTGTTGAATAAGTTTAATTTTAAAATTGTTAAAAATTATTATTAAAAACTGATTTCTAAAACCTAAAGACTATATAATTTTGATCCACTTACATGCCGTTACAAGGGATGCTTTGTAAGTTCATCGATAACATGTTTATACGTCCAACTTATGCTAATAGGATAGCTAGGTAGGGACTGGGCAAGCGGACATCTTCGTAGGTCAAAACACAGTGAAATCGAATGGATCCTGAAGGCAAATGTGTTGTGAAACAGAGAAAGATGTATTAGTAATGAGAAAGACAACGTTCGAGGGGGAATGTTCTTAAATGCAGCTAAGTTCTAAATAGACTTATTGTAAACAATTGTAATATTGTGAAGGTCTTTGCTCGTAGATGTTTTGAGCTATGGGCAGAGGTCAAAGTACTTTGACCTACGTATAAACATGTTATCGATGAACTTACAAAGCATCCCTTGTAACGGCATGTAAGTGGATCAAAATTATATAGTCTTTAGGTTTTAGAAATCAGTTTTTAATAATAATTTTTAACAATTTTAAAATTAAACTTATTCAACAAATAGTCATAAACCGCATACATCTATTTGCGCATGCATGCTTATGAGTATCTGTTTCTCATACGGGTGCATACGTATGTATCAGTTTCTTGTTCTGAAATGTCAACAGTTGCATACTTTTCAAAATTTTGGCTTTCTATTTGCATTTTGATACAACCAGACAATGTTCTAACTCTGGATTTTTTAATTGTAGCATTTAACTACTTGTAACGCCGACCTGATGATGATCTGAATAGTGTAGAGATCGAAACCGGTCGTCAAAGTATTATTAAATGATTGTGAGTAAGTCTGTGTTTCTTTACTTCATTTAATATGGACTCACATATGCAACCCATTCAATATTTTAGAAGTCAATTACTTTTAAAATGGTCTACTGTATAAGGTTGTACGACTATTTTTAAGCATGTTATGGTTTTTCAAAGTTTTATATTTTTAATGATTTTTTATATTTTTTACGATTATTTTTTAAATTTCTCATTATAATTTTTTTTCCTGTACATTTAGGTATATACATTGTGCAACAAAAAAGAAATCTTATTTTCCTTACTTTAAGATGGTGTATTGCAAAAAATTCTATATGACTATTTTTAAACAATATATCCGTAGGATATCCAAGGGTATCCGTAATTTGAGAAAAATGTTGAAATTTTGTATATTTTTCAACTAGAAGAATATAATTCCATATTGTAACATAATTTTTAATTCCAATGAACTTTCTTTAACAACATTTTTCGATATTGTGAAATATAAAGGTACTTTACTCTTGAACGAAATTCATATTTTTTAACATACCTCGTATACTACTGATAATATTTTATATCTGATGATTGAATTTTAGGTTTTAGAATATGCAGAACATTTTATAAATAATAATTTTTTTCATAAAGTTAATAATACAAAATTTTCCATATGGTTTCAACTTAGTGGGAAATATTGCATGTGTATGCAATAGCACCATTTTAAAGTAAAGAAAATAGGCTTTCTTTTTTATTGCACAATATATATACCAAAATGTACAAGAAAAAAAAGTTATAATGAGAACGTTAAAAATAATCGTAAAATATATCAAAAATCATTAAAGTGTAAAATTTAAAAAACCCTGTCTTGCTTAAAAATAGTCATACAGCCCTCTACAATAGACCACTTTTAGTTCAGAGAAATAAGGAAAAAAATAGCCTGTTGGTGACACAACCCCCTCCAGGCCGAAACCAAATTTTTTGAGTAGTGTGGACATCTATAATAATCACCTATATGTTTCCTGCAGCCAATTTTGATGATATACATAGTTATAAACAATTGAAGATCAAAAATTTTCGCTTTTTTCGTTTATTGCCAAATGGCTAAGCATTTTAAACAAATTTGGAAGTAAGAAACTCATAAACCATATAAAAAACTTCAATATGGCTCCCGCTGAATATGTCTATCCTTATTGGTTGCTTAGAAAATTGCAAAATAATTCATAAATTTTGAGTTTTTATAAATATTCATAACTTGTGTAAAAATGAACTTAGAATCTTCTTATTACACGGAATGCTGGGACTTCTGGTGCTTAAATTATACACTAAATTTCATAACAATTGGTCAAATAGTTTAAAAGTTATTTAATTTGTTTATCCCAAATTAATTTTTTTTGTAACACTATAAGTCAGAAAATGATGAAGTTACAGTAATACTTTGGATAGTTTATGAAAGAAGAAGGTTTATACTAATAACTTAATTAAAAAAGAATGACAAAAAATAATTCTAAGTATCGCAAAATTATTTTGCAAGAACATGTCGATTTTTTGCTTATAAACAATTAGAATAACTTTTTAACCATTACCCGTAGAAAAATTATTTTTTCACATTTAGAAAGACTGAGGAGACCGGTCCTGGTAAAGAGACAGTGAGGTTGATTTAAATCCGCTCCGCAAAAAAACTTCAAATACTGAAACTTTGCGAGCAGAAAAATCACCAAATTATTTGCAGAGTGTAAATAAGTGAGTTAAGAAATTTACAGTGTAAATTTAAAAAGAATATTGAAAGTAAGATCCATACATTATTAATCTAACCTAGTTTTAATAAAATTATATTTTAACTACTAACAGTAAAATAATTACAGTCATAGTCAAGTTTTTTGGCACTGATAAGAAGTCAAGGTCCTATGGGTGGACTAGCCGAAGCTGCTTTCAGCAGTGGTAATTACTAATAAATTGATTTAATTATAATTAAGGTACTTCGGTATCTATCTATCGAAAAATACAGAGTCGGCTTTCTGAACGAAAACAAGAAGATATTGAAGAATAAGAAGATATTGAAGAATAAGAAGATATCGAAGAATAAGAAGATATTGAAGATAAGAAGAAGACATTGTTAAATCTAATTTATTCAAGTGAACATTAATTGTTGATATAAATAAATAAATAAGATATTAAATGGTATTTAAATAGTTTTATAATTAAAGTAAAAAAAAATTGAATAATATATAAATATTTTGTAATTAAAGTAAAAAATTTAATTAATTTGATTTAATCAAGTAGGTTTTAATTTGATTTAATATTTGTATTTATAAATACATACCTACTTTAATAATTTGAATAGGAAGAAAGATGGCGGATGGTAATGATAGCATTAATGAGGACGGTAAAAGAAAAAGCAAAGAGGAGCCAGATATATTTAGCAGGAGTAGAAAAGTGAACCGAACACCAGACAGGTCGAAACCATCAACGAATGAAACCAGCAGCCAGAACGAAATGATGGAACTAATGAGACAATTAGCAAGCGATAACAAAAAGATAAACAAGGACCTGGAAGATATAAAAAATACAATGGGTAATATGATTGAGGAACTAAAAGAAATTAGGAAGGAAAATAATGAATACAAATTGCAAATGAAAGAAATAATAAGAGAAAATGAAAATCTAAAGAAAGAAATGGCTACGATGAAACAAAAAATAGATAAAATAGAAATAACCTTGGAAGCATGTCAGAAAGAAAAGAAGAAAAATAACCTAATAATGAGAGGCTTACCACTAGACACAATAGGAACAGAGCAAATAGAGAACTTCATAGAAGCAAAAATGGGAGTAAAATCAGAAATAAATAGGGTACAAAAGATAAATGAAACAATGTGTGTTATAGAATGTAAAAAATTCGAAGATAAAATGAAAATACTGAAAGCCAAGGGTAAACTAATGAGCTATAAACAACATAGAGTATATATAGAATGTGACCTAACATTAAAAGAGATAGAAATACAAAGAAACCTTAGGAAGATAGCAGCAGAGGAAAAGACTAATGGGAAAAGGACAAAAATTGGATATGGATTCATAATTATTGAAGACAGTAAGTGGAAATGGAACCAAAAAACAAGCCGGATAGAAAAAGTAACATACAATACAGAACCAACTTGTTCAAAAAACTAGCTGTAGAAAACACAATGATGGACCGAGAAACAAAACAGGCAAAGAACAGGGACATGACCAGATTTAAAGATAATAACACAAACGTAAGGAAAAACAAATTGAAGTACAACCTAAACATAGAAAAGAACAGAACAATTTTGAAAATGGCATCATGGAATGTAAGAGGTATAAATGGGAAAGAAATAGAACTGGGGGAAGAAATTAGAGATAAGAACATTGAAATAGTAGCTATAACAGAGACAAAGAAAAAAGGAAGAGGATCAATAATATTAGAAAACGGAATGTTACTAATATACAGTGGAGTGGAAGAATCGAAGAGAGCTCAGGCAGGAGTAGCGTGCCTGATTAAGAAGGATAGTATCAACAAAGTAAAAAATTGGATATATTACAACGAACGTATACTAAGAGTAGACATATATATGGATACAGAGGAAACCAATACAAACCTAATCATATGCTATGGACCAGATGAAGACGCAACAAAAAACGAAAAGAATGAGTTCTGGGACAAATTACAAGAAGTGATAAATGATTGTACAGAGAAAATGGTGATCACAGGAGACATGAACAGTAGAGTGGGGAAAGAAGCAGAAAAATGGAACAATGTCATCGGACCGTATGGGGAGGAAAAAATAAACAAAAATGGAAAATTACTACTTGAATTCTGTCTAGACAATAACCTGGTGATTATGAACACACACTTCCAACATAAAAGGATACACAAGATCACAAGAGAAGTCAAATCAAGAGACGAACAATCAATTATAGACTATACTATAGTGCAAAAAACAGAGAAGAACTGGATAAGAGACGTAAGGGTGAAAAGGAGTTATGAAATTGGTAGTGACCACTATCTACTAGAAACCACATTCAAAAGCAAAAGAAAAGAAATAAAAAGAAATGAGAACATAAACAGAGAACACAAAGAAATAATAAAAATTTATAAACTAAGGGAAGAAACAACGAAAATAAGATACACAGAAGGGCTAGAGAAAGAAATAGACAATGAACATATAATAACAGAAACAATAGAAGAAGAATGGGGAAAATTTAAAAATGCGATGATAAAAACAGCTAAATCAATATGTGGAACCACAAGAAATAACAACAGAGGGAAACGAACGTCTTGGTGGAACGATGAAGTGAAAAGAGAAATAAAAGAAAAGAAGAAATTATGGAAAGAATACATACAAGACAAAACACAACAAAAATATGAAAATTATAAGAGAAAAAGAACAAAAGTTAAAGAGATAGTTAGGAAAGAGAAAAAGAAAAGTTGGGAAAAATTTGGAGAAAAAATGGAAGAAAACAGCACAGAAAACGTAAAATTATTTTATAGAACACTGAAAAACCTAAGAAGCAACAAAGAAACGAAACTGAAACAAATAATGAACAAGGAAGGAATAATAATAAATGACGATAAAACAATAATGGAAAGATGGAGGGAACATTTCCAGCTGTTACTGAATGGAAATCAAGTGAACACAATGGAGAAGGAAAGCCACATAAAGAGAGTATCCATAAGAAACACGGAAAATCCAGAAACTATAGAAAAAGAAGAACTAGAAGAAGCAATAAGAAAGATAAAGATTGGAAAAGCACCAGGAAGCGATGAAGTAGCACCAGAAATGATGAAATATATAGGAATAAAAGCAAAAGAAAAATTGTTATACATATATAACCTAATATGGAAGAGAAAAGTAATACCCAGAGAATGGACAAATGCAGTAATTATACCTATATACAAAAAAGGAAACACAAGAGACTGTAAGAACTATAGAGGTATATCACTACTATGTGTAGCAGCAAAAGTATACGAAACCATAATAGAAAGGAAAATCAGAAAAGAAATAGAACATAAATTAGAGGACGTACAAAGTGGATTCAGGAAAGGACACAACACACAAGACCATATATTTACCATGCAACAAGTAATAGAAAAAGCATTAAAGAAAAATAGAGAAATATACCTGAGCTTTATAGACATGGAAAAAGCCTTCGACTCAGTCAAAAGAAAAGATATATGGGAAAGCCTAAAGAAGAAGGAAGTAAGCGAAGAACTGATAGAAGCAACAAAGAGTATATACATGAAAACAACAAATACAGTAAGAATGTTAAATATACAGTCAGAACCATTTGAAACAACTCAAGGAGTTAGACAAGGGGGAAGTCTCAGCCCAGTGCTATTCATAAATGTAATAGATGAGATAGTGAAAGAATGTAAGAAAACTTTCAAGAAATACTGCATCGGTTGGAACAGAATGCAAATGATAAACGCTGAGATGTGTATATTTGCAGACGACATAGTACTAATTGCGGAAACAGCAGAAAAACTGAAATACAACTTAGAGAAATGGAACCTAGAAGCAAGCAAATACAACTTAAACGTAAACAAAGAGAAGACTCAGATAATGAAAATATCAAGGAAACAAGGGACGGAAGATCAAATAGAAATAATGATAGACCAACATCAATTAATACAGACAAATTCATACAAATACTTAGGAACAGTAATCAACAACAAAGGAGACATAGAGGACGATCTTAACAACAGAATGGAAAACACAGGAAAACTATTCCAAGCACTAAATAGAGGATTCCTTAATAACAAAGAAATATCAACAAAGACCAAGATGACAATATACAAAACAATATATAGACCTACGGTGACATATGGAGCAGAAAATTGGATATTAAGCAAAAGACATCAGAGCAGAATACAGGCAGCAGAGATGAAATACCTCACAAGAACGATAGGAGTAAAAAGAACAGATAGAATCAGAAATGAAGAAATAAGAGAAAGACTCAAAATCAAGCCGATACTCGACTCAATCAAGAAGAAAAAATTGGCATGGTTCGGACATCTAACCCGGATGGACAATGATAGACAAGTGAAAAGAGTGTGGGAAGCCAAACCAATAGGTAAGAATAGAAGAGGAAGGCCCATCAAAGAATGGAACAGTGACATTTCGCAGATACTGCAGAGTAAGAGTAAGACTTGGCAGGAAGCAATACAGATGGCATCCAATAGGAAGGAATGGAGAAAGTTCGTTAAGAGCTAGGACAATTCAGAAGATTGTAAAATATTGTAATTTATTGAATTGTAATTTAATGAATTGTATTATAAATGGCCCTACACCGAAAGGTACTAATGGGTCTACTGATTAAGTAAAGTAAAGTAGAAAGACTGAACTTTTATACAAATTTAAAAAAAGAAAAAATTGTCCTAGGACAATTAGGGACGAAGTTGCCGCCCCACATTTTTTAATTCACAGGAGCTTTCTTTATAACAATTACGAAATCAAATCAGTCACATTGGAAAGAACATACTTCAGAGTTTTAATGTACCAAATATAAAAAATATATACTTTCAAACAAATCGTCCACAAAGCTTCAAAATGTGACCCTTAAAATCGGCCGGCCTCGAAACTTGGAAGATCGATGAGAAGGGGGAAGGAAATGTTAGCTGTATCTCTTGTTCTCGCCTATGAATTTCGACGTTTCTTTTTTTAATTTGTATGTACCTTTTGCGTACAGTACGAGTATGCATTATTTAAATAAATTAATTGTTATATACACCATCAAATTTGTTTAAACCATTTTTTTTTCAATTTTTTTTAATAATATTTGAAGTAATTTTAATCACAAAACATACATATTTATGAATAATATAATAATACATAGTTTTTTATTAAACTCAGTAATAATTTAAAGTATGAAAAAACAAATTATCCCATTCGATGGTTTCTAAAAGTAGTATTGGTCTATGGAAATCAGAAAATCTCAAATAAACTAGGTTTTATTTTTTTAGTAAACATGCTATTAGATGAATGAAAAACTGAAGTTACAGAACCACCAAAAAAGAGATAAACGTAATTGATTGGGGTTAAAAATTAAGCTAAGAACCGTTAGTGCCGATCCGATCAACAGATCTTCTTTATATCAGATATTTTATTAAAATAAACTATCTGCTCTTGCAAAACTGGTTGCACCGAGTACTTGTTAGTACAGAGATATAAATAGTTTATGGACTTCGATTATCAAAACCTCAATCTTTCTCTCTTATCTATTTTGGAGTTTATTTTTTTAATCTGTATGTACTCTTTGTTAATATGTACTCTTTTTTGTTAATAAAGTGGTTATTTAATTAACTACGTAAATTGTGTAAACAATTTTTTTAAATTCTTTTACGATATTTTTAGGATGACTTTGTTGGCAATTATAGGAGTGGATCATATGCACTTGACTTTACAAAAACTTATAATAAATGGGTAACTGATAATTGTTACGTTTTTCATAAAAATACAAGTATTCCTAGATAAACCTTCTTTAATTTTATTTTAATAGTCTTGCTATCATACCAAAATGTATGAAATATCTTAATTTTTGTTTTTTTGCAATCTTAAAATTATAACTTTCAATGTTGTAAGATACAATTATTACAATATTGTAGAAAATTTCTGAAAATAATTTTGTTCTTTTTATCCTCTCTCTAATTTTGTTACATTTCATTTTTCGTTTATCTAGTAGCATGTTTATCAAGAAATAAATCCTAGTTTATTTGAGATTTTTTATTTTCAATTTAATATTATAAGCCAATTTTGGATTTAGGAATAATTGAATAGGATTAGTAATATAATAATTACAGGGTGTAACAAAAATACAGGTCATAAATTTAATCGCATATTCTGGGACCAAAAATAGTTTGATTGAACCTAACTTACCTTAGTATAAATATGCACATAAAAAAAGTTACAGCCCTTTCAATTTACAAAATGAAAATCGATTTTGTCCAATATATAGAAGAGATTTTTTATTGAAAATAGACATGTGGTATTTTTATGGCAGGAGCATCTTACAAAAAAATTATAGTAAAATTTTGACACCCCATAAAAATTTTATGGGGGTTTTGTTCCTTTAAACCCCCCAAACTTTTGTGTTCGTTCCAATTAAATTATTAATGTGGTACTATTAGTTAAACACAATATTTTTAAAACTTTTTTGCCTCTTTGTACTTTTTCGAAAAGTCAGTTTTTATTGAGATATTTTAAATATTCGTCAAATCCACCACATATTTGTATAATATGGTTAAGTACGATTATGAAGACTTGGTAATCGTATGAAAATTTATTATTTATAATTTACATTTTTAGGCATATTTTGAACCATATTAAAAAAGAAGCCACATCTTGATAAAAGGTGCCTTATCGAAAAAATACTAAGAGACAAAAAAGTTTTAGAAACATTGTGTTTAACTAATGGTACCGCAGTAATAGTTCAATTGGAACGTACACAAACATTTGGGGGGTGTAAAGGAACAAACCCCCATAAATTTTTTATGTAAACATATTAAAAAAGAAGCCGCAACTCGATAAAAACTGCCTTATCGAAAAAATACTAAGAGGCAAAAAAAGTTTTAAAAACAGTGAGTTTAACTAATGGTACCACAATAATAATTTAATTGGGTTGTACACAAAAGTTTGGGGGGTTTAAGGGAACAAAACCCCCATAAAATTTTTATGGGATGCAAAAATTTCACTATAATTTTTCTTTAAGATGTTCCTGTCATAAGAATGATACATGTCAGGATTGTCAAAAAAAATTCAAATCGAACTGCCAAATTTTCATTATCGGAAGAAAGTTATTATACTTTTTGAGTAATATTAACACTTCTGGAAGTTATTTGGAGGTCAGTTTTGGAGTTGTGCAACGTCCATCTAGCAGAGAAAGGAAAAAAAGGTAGGTGGAAGGTTAAGTGATTACAGAGTGTATAAACGGTCAATTAAGTACTAATACATCCTAAATTTAACTTATTCTTTCTTTTTAATAAATTATAGATTATTCAATTGAATTTGGAGTACGTAATAGTAAAAGTTTCTACTATAAGAGGGGTTTAAGGGGGTTTATATTATGGCAGAAACTAGCGGGGGACCTCCCCCGTTAGACAAACTTGAACATCAGATTAACAAAATATCTAATAATCAAGATGAAAAGATGGAATCTGAAAATTTATTCTCCAGTTGTGATATAAATACCGAAAAATCATTGAAAAAACCTTTACAAAAGGTTTCTGAATATAGTTATAAAGATAAAGGTCCATATGAAGTGTACATTTCGAGCAATACTAATAAAAATATAGGAAATTATAATTACTTGGCTATTGCACGCGAAATTTTTGATCTTCAATTAAATTCTATTAAAAAAATTAACAAAAAAGGTAAGAATCGAATTAGTGTTGAATTTATAACTAGTTCAGAAGCCAATAAGTTTTTAAAGAATGAAGCGGTTATAAAGAAGGGTTATGATTTGTTTATTCCATATAAAAATGTTACCTGTAAGGGGGTAGTAAGATTTATTGATAAGAGTTTTACAGATGAAATGATTGTCAAATATTGTGAGACGAAAATTGATAATTGTAAAATTATTGAAGCTAGGAGATTAAGTACAAAAAAAAAGAACCCTAATAGAATCACTACAACTAATCAGGAAAGTTCATTAGAAAATAATGCGATCACTAATAAAAATATAGAGGCTGAATATATACCTACAGGTACCATACGTATCACTTTCTCGGGAACTACATTACCGAAAAATGTATATATTTGTGGCACAGAACATAGGGTTCTTCCTTATATATTACCGGTAGTTCAATGTTATAATTGTTTAAATTTTGGTCACGTTAAAAAAAATTGTAAAAGTAACAAAAGTAAATGCTTAAATTGCGGTTCTTCAGAACATGAGAGGAGGTCCATCATTTGTTTCACTAAATGTATACATTGTGATAGTAATGAGCATAATAGCACAAACAGGAGCTGTCCAGAGTATAAAAGACAAAAACATATTAGGGAATATATGTCACTAGATAATTTATCATTCTATGAAGCATCAGAATTCTTTCCAAAAATAAATAAAAACCAAGAATTTGTAAAATACAAACAGGATTTTCCTGCATTAAAAAATATTAGATCTGAAGATAATGAGGTAGCTATTAATCAGAGAAGGAGCATACATAACATTGACGAAAGCCGTAAGAAAAGTACATACAGGGAGGCAGTAAGTAATAACAAAAAAAGAAAAAATACAGATATAAAACAAACATATGATAAAAAAGCCTATCAAGAATGTTTAATAAGTCCAAATGGCAGAGTATATAATACATCTCCAATAATAGGAACAAGTACAAATAATACATATCACGTTTCTGATTCTATAGAAGGATCTAGTAGGGGAATAACTTCTCAGCGACTGGAATCATATCGGATTGATAGGGACCACTCTAATATGTTAGACGATATAATAAATCTAGCAAGAAAGCTAGAAGATTCTGATAGATCTCATGTTTTAAATTTTATGACCCGGCTAAATAATGTTACAAATTTAAATACCTCAAAATAAATGATGACGATGACTCAGAATATTAGTAATTGTAAATTATCAATTTTACAATGGAATTTGCACAGTGTTAATAGTAATAGAGATAGCTTGTTAATTTTTATCAAAGAAATTGACCCGGACATAATTATATTAAATGAAACTTGGCTCAAACCAGATTTTTATTTTACCATCCATAACTACATAATACATAGAGATGATCGTAATGATAATTATGGGGGGATTGCAACTTTAATAAAATCAAAAATTATACATAGCAGAATTAACATAGATAATTCAAGATCCCATAAAAATTTTCAAGCCATAGGTATTCTCTTAGAAGAATATGATATACAAATTCTGAATGTATATAACCCATCTGGCATTAAGATACAGGAAAATGGTTTTAAAGATGTACTACATTCTCTTCACCATCCATTCATAATCATGGGAGATCTGAATGGTCATCATCCATTGTGGGGAGGTAACCATTCTGATATAAATGGTAAAATTTTGATGAAAATTATTGAAGAGGAAAATTTAGTAGTGCTTAATGATGGTACACCTACAAGATTGGGCCAACCAGGTCAAAATCCATCCGCAGTGGATCTGTCCATTTCGTCTCCTGTATTGGCTATGAATAGTGTATGGGAAGTATATGAGGATACTGGAGGTAGCGATCATTTTCCAACGATTTGCAAAATTAATATAAATCAACAAAATTTAAATAATGTTAGCCAACTAAACATCTCTAATGAAAGAAATTATAAAAGGGCTAACTGGGGTCAATATTATCAGTATATAGAAAACGCATTAGGAAGTAATTGTAGGGATGAGGTAGATTATAAAGATTTAATTAATATTATTAATGATGCGGCTTCTAAAACTATTCCTTTTTATAAAACTAGAACATCCACTACAAAAAGTAATCCCTGGTGGGATGCAGAGTGTGATGAATTAATATGCTTAAGAAGGAATGCTATCAAGAATTATCAAAGTAATTCAACCATAGAGAATTATATAGAGTATAAAAAAAAAATAAAAGCATATGTCAAAAGGAATTTAAAACGCAAAAAAAAGGATAGTTTTAGAGAATTCTGCTCTTCTATTAACAGGGATACTCCTACTAGTAAAGTTTGGAAAACCGTTAAAAAATTTAAAAATAATCAAAATTCGAGTAATACAAATAAATTACCAAATCCAACTGTAGCATTACAAATATTAAATAATATGTCAATCACTAATATAGATCCCAGCTTTAATATTCTCCCTTCAACAGTAATTACTGAACCATTCTCTATGGCAGAGATACAAAATATTTTAAACAAAAAAGGATAAAGCCTCTGGTTTAGATAAAATTTCCTACTCAATGATTAAAAATCTTCTTAATATTGCTTTGTCATTACTTTTAAAATTTTATAATAAACTTTTATTAACAGCGACTATTCCACATCAGTGGAAACAAATATTAATAATACCTATATTAAAACCACTGAAAAATATAGGAATGTGGGAGAACTATATACCTATTGCATTGTCATCATGTGTGGGAAAAATAATAGAAAATCTTATAAAAAATAGGTTAGAGTGGTTTATAGAGGGCAATAGATTACTGCCTAAATTACAGATAGGTTTTAGAAGAGGAAAAGGAAGTATGGAGGCAGTAAATATCTTAACACATAAAGTGCTGGAAGCCTTTAGTGACAATAAAAAGTTAATTGCAGTATTTTTGGATATCAAAGCAGCTTATGATAACGTTAGTATATATTTAATGTATGAAAAACTAATAGAGATCCATTTAGTAAATCTAATTTTTGCATTTTTAAATAATAGGGAAATTTTTATTAAAGATTGTAAGAATAAAATAATTGGCCCAAAGGTATCCAATTTAGGTTTAGCGCAGGGATCCCCACTAAGCCCCACATTATTTAACATTTATACTAAAAATATTCACCAAATTCCATTAGGTAGGGCTCAATTAATTCAATATGCAGATGATATAGTTATGACAATAGTAGGTGAAGATTCAATTAAACTAATAACAGAGATAAATGATAATTTAAAAAATATTCATGCTTAGGTAACTGAGCATAATTTACAAATTTCTATTAACAAATCATCAGCTGTATTGTTCAGAAAAAGGAAAAGTTACAAATATATTCCTCATATTATGTATAATAATAATATAATTCACTGGACGGAATCCGTTAAATACTTAGGGGCTAATTTAACTGGGTCTTTAAACTGTTCATTCAGAATACTTGCAATAAATCGGGGAAGGGGCTTAATATAATGAGAGCATTATGTGGAACCTGGTGGGGATCGGATCCTAAGACCCTAATAACCATTTATAAAGGTTTAGTGAGATCACATCTAGACTATGTTGGTAGTATCTTAACACCTGGAAACAAAACGGTTTTAAAAAAATTGGATTCCATACAATTTCAAGCTTTAAGAATTGTTACTGGTTGTATGCGTTCAACTCCTACAAATGCAATATTATCTGAATGTGGTGAAATGTCCCTAGAATATAGAAGAAAAATTCTTTCTATGAAAATGTTTCTTAAAATTAAAGAACTAAAGGGTAATCCATTAGAGGAAATAATTAGTAATATTACAAATCATTGTAAATCAAATATTGGCTATTGGAAATATAGACAATATCCATATTTAATAGAAGCTAACATTAATTCCCAAAATGAAATTATAAATATTAAACAATCAGAAATAAATCCTATTTATGAAATAGAATTAAAATATCTTGTAGAACCAGTCAATATTATATCATCTAAAGTTACCAAAACAGAGATTTATAGTCAACAAAAGTTTTATAATGAATTTTGTGAAAAATATCATACATATACATGGATTTACACTGATGGTTCAGTGGATCCCATATTAAATACTTCAGGTATGGGTGTACATATCCCATCTTTAGAGTATAATTTTTCCGCCAAGTTATTCAGCCATACTCAAATTTGCAATGCTGAAATAATCGCAATAAATAAAGCAGTATCAATTTGCATAGAAAAAAATATTAACATAGCTATCATATTTACAGACTCTCAAAGTGCTATCCAGAAAATTAATAATAAAACTTTAAAGGTAGTAAATGGTTGTTCAGGAATGACAAAAAGACATATTAGAAGCAAAAAATATTAATTTAGATATTATCATTGCATGGATCCCAGGGCATTCCGGGATATTAGGGAATATTAAAGCTGATTCACTTGCTAATGTAGGTCGTTGTCTCAATTGTCTAGTAAACATAAAGGTGGAGAAAGATGACTATTTCCTTTTTTTAAAAAAATGTACTGGGATAGATTTAAAACAGAGTGGAAGGAATCTTTTAAATATAAAGGTATTTGGTATCAACCGCTACAACCAGTTTTCACAAATAGTTCTTGGTATCTCAATGTCCCTTACATAAATAGAAGACATATAACAACTATTATCAGAATGCGTACAGGTCACTGTTTAGTTCCAAATCACCTATTCAAAATGTAGTGCAGGCTCGAAACGGATAATCGTTTGCAAAAATTGCCGACCGTGATTTGAGTTTTGATACGTGTTATTAGTACCTTTAGCTGTATGAAAATACTTGTTGCCACGAGCGAGCGCGGTGCGTTGCCGCTCCGACCGTGCGCGCCTCGCCCACTTCCCTAGTTTGACTTTGTGCTCGGGCGTGACCTTGCCAGCTTGTACAGTGCACGCCAGTCGACACGTAAACATCGCCGAATATTAATGTTTTCGATTGTGTATGATATTTACTTATTAAAGTAAAGTTTTGTTGAGACAATGTCGCTAGAAATCGTGAATTTAACGAGAAAAAGACCCAGTGAACTAGTGTGTCTGTTTTGCGATTCGCCCGGACAGTTAGTGAGTGAACCAAAGCCTGAGACATTTCTCACTATAAAACGAGCAGCAGAGAGACGAAAAGATGAAGTAAGTGTTAAGTTTGCTAGACTATACGATCCCGAATGCAGTTTACAATCTATTTCGTGGCACAGAAATTGCATGGCTAGCTATGTAAGCGAGGCAAAAGTACGGCGTCGAGAAATAGCATTGTACAAGGAAGAACAAAGCGCTGAATGCAGTGTTGGAAGCAATACTGCAGTATCCAGTCGCGATGCTCGTAAATCTCTGAGAACGTCTGGAAATAAAGCACAAAATTTGGTATGTCTAATCTGTGGCCAGAAATCTAAAAATAAAATAAAAACGCTTCACACATGTTGTGAACTATCGGCGGCACAAAATATTTTTAATATTGCACACGCTAAACAAGACAACGTTTTCACAGCAATAAGTACTTGTCAAATGCCTCAGGATTTATTGGCCATAGAAGTTAAATATCATAAATCTTGTTACCGTGACTATATATGGGTACCACGACAGTCACAAAATAAACGAAGGCGCCCCTCCTCTAATATACCTCAAGAAATTCTACAAGCATCCTTTGAAAAGTTAATGGATGAAGTGAAAGACAAATTTTCTACCTCTTCTTTTGAGTTGTCTTATCTGGCAATAAGAATAGCTGAGCTAACCGAATTGGAAAATGCATTTGTAGACAACAGAACAGTTAAAACCCTTTTGATCGACAAATATGGCGAAAAGGTACTGTTTTCGCATCCATTTGATAGAACTAAATCAGCCATGGTATTTTTAACAGATATACCACTTGCAGACGTAGTAGAACGCGTACGACGACTGGATGACCATAAAATTAAAATGTGTGCAAAACTACTAAGAGATGAGGCCGTGGCTGCTAAACTTTTACCGGATGAATATTTATGTGACGAAACTTTAATAGAGAACACTATTAATAAAACTGAATTGCCCCCAGCATGGATGACATTTCTACAAAAATTATTTAGTGCAAAAAACCAAAAATTAGGAGGAAGTTGTCTTCGGAGGGCAAAGTCAATATTCAGTGATATTGTATCACTGAAAAGAAGACACCTAAACACGTAGCACTAGCCGAATCTGTTCACCATCTTAGCAGGTCAAAACATTTGATTACAATATTAAATAAACTGGGGCACAGCATTAGCTATCAATCGTTAAAAGATCTTGACACAGAGATAACAAGAGCGATTATAAATGAAGATGAAAACAAGAAAGTGATTGTACCCAAAAACATTGTGCAAAATCCATCATTGTATTTACATGGAGCAGTGGACAACAATGATTTTAATGAAGAAACGTTAAGTGGAAAGAATACGACACACGTAACAGCTATGGTCGTATATCAGGAACAAGATTCGTCACAAAACGAGATTTCGCTAAAGCACAGGCGTACAGCAGTTGAAGACTTTTGTGATTTAAAAAGTTTGAAATGTCAAGAAATTTATCATTGTGAAATAACAAAGGCAAAGCCAATGTCAATATCAAATTATGTTGAAACTACCGGGTTATTAGACACTCAAAATTCACCAAATATGAACATTTTATGGGTCTTGTGTAGATTACATTATGATGCGGATAACAAAAATTTTGTGAGACCATCTACCAACGCTGTTCCAGGATGGACTCCGTTCCAACAACTTCTGTCATCGGAAAATTTACCTATGTCAACTGTGGGGTATTGTCCTATTATACCTCATCCACCCACATCACGAGATGTCGTTTATACGTCTATGAAAAATTTTATTGACCTAAGTAGGTCTCTACAAAAAGAAACTGCAGTTCTTTCATGTGATATGGCTATATACTTGATGGCCAAACAGATCCAACTTTCATGTCAACATTTTCCTGATTTGGTCTTAAGGGTTGGTTCATTTCACCTGCAAAAAAATTTTTTGCGATGCTTGGGTCAATTTATTGAAGGAAGTGGACTAGATAGGATTCTTGTCGAAGCTGAAATATACGGTGATAATACTCTTGCTTCTATATTGAATGGTGTGCAATATAATCGAGGTATACGTGCTCACAAACTTGTATATGAAGCACTTAGATGCTTACAATTCACAGAGTATATTAATCAGAATGAGTTTCGTGATGGAGATGCTATTAATACGTGTCTTCAAGAGTTAAGAGAGGCCATAGTAGATAGGGACCACAAAAGTTTGTTAGAAAAATATCAACACCATGAAAACTTAATTGATGTTTTTTTGTCGAAATTTTCGTCTTTCTTACAAGATATGTGCCAAAAAAGTGAAACTTTCAAGTTCTACAATAACTATTTGTGAAATGGTAGAAATTCTCTTGAATTCAATCAAAGCAGACAGAGAAAGTGCTTTTGATTTACATTTGCAGACTACCAGACAAATGCTGAGTTATTTCTTCTCTATGAACCACACAAATTATGTCCGTGGAGTGTCACTATACTTACAAGACATGATTCAATTGCCTAAAGATATCGTGGATGATTTCAGACGCGGAATGCTTTCAGTAAAGCGATCCATGGGAAAGTTTAATTCTGTTGGCTGTGATTTGGCTCTAGAGCAGTCGCAGAATCGGTCTTCGGCCGTAACTGGAGGCCTGATTGGTATAACTCAAAATAAAGAAGCGATGCAAAAGTGGATCCTTCTGTATCCCTTCAAAAACTCAATTCATTCCACACTACTGTCATATCTTGGAATGCAAACAGATGCTACGGGTGATATTGATTCAAGGATACATACTGAGTGGAGTGAATCAAGGATCGCTAGAGATGAAAAAGATATTCAAAATCTTATTTCGATTTTGAACGACTTTAATCCATTTAAATCTAATGGGGAGAACAATGTACTCTACAACATACATACTGGTGCTTTGGCTGATAAAGATACCTCAGAATGTCTTCTTAATATCAAAGAATCGGGAGAATGTCTGATTAAAGATTTTGATAAAGCACGTTTTGAATTAAAACAAAAAAGTGTATTTGATACCATAACAAGAAATAAATTTTTAAACTTCAATTTCCAACCTACCAAAAGCAAGATGACAAGTTCTAATAAACAATATCAAGATACAAAAGATGTTACAGAAGTTCAACAATCATTCATGTTAGCTTCTCAACGTGATTTTGACCTCAAAGAACTTGCATCACACGAAATACTGGATTATCCAAAATATATTTTTCATAAGCATGGTTTTTATAGAAAATCGCAGAAGTCAAGTTTAGCTCTGGAAATTGAAAAAAATAGCAATTGCACTTCACAAGATATTGTACTAAACCCAAAAATTTATCTTGTAGATGGCATGGCACTCGTGTATCAAATACAACTAAATAAATTTAGTACATTCGGAGATTTCGCAGCAGCGTTTTTCAAAAAAGTAACGGCATTTTTGTCTCAAACTTCCGTTACGCGAATTGATGTGGTATTTGATCGGTATGATGATATATCGATTAAGTTTATGGAGTCGAAGTTACGAAGCAAAGGACGAAACACAAAACAAGTAATGATTACCAGTCCATTGACAAAAATCCCCGCTGATTGCAAAGATTTTTTTACTAGCACTGAAAACAAATTACAATTAGTAAAATTTCTTTGCAAATACGCTCCCACTTATGCAGAAGTAAGTGAAAATAGTGAGCTATGTATATATTTGCGGTGGGTTTGACGATCCTACAAAATGTTATAAATTGCAAGGAGGTTCTTTCGCTGAAGTTACTAATTTAAAATCTAATCACTTAGAAGCTGATTGCAGAATATTCTGTCATATATTTCAAGGCGTGAAACAAAATACTGAAACAGAAATTATCATCCTCAGTCCTGACACAGACATATTTGTGTTAGGTATTTATTTCTGGCATAAACTTGAAAAACTAGGGTGCCGGGGTTTGTGGTTTGAGGGATCACGAAAGAAGAACCGTTTCCTTGGGTGTCATTTGGCTGCACAGTCTCTTGGTGAAAATGTATGTAATGTTCTTCCTGCATTGCACTCTTTAACCGGCTGCGATACCACAAGTCGCTTAGGTACGAAAAAACAAATGCTAAGTGCCGCGAAGCTTAATTTTGTTCAGAACGCACTCCTTACGTTGGGCGATGGGCTTTTGTCAAGGCAGCAATTCCAAGATGTGGAGAAAGTTTGCACTTACCTAATTTCCAAACATCAAACAACAGCCGATGAACTTCGACATAAATTGATATGTCAAAACATAGGCTTTGTCTTAAATTTGTCAAGAGTTATATGTACCTCCGATGCGTTGTATTTACATTGTTTAAGAGCATCAGCACAAATATATCTTTGGAAATACTCTTCTGAACCAATGTTTGAGCCCATTGATTTCCTTAAATTTGGCTATGAGCTACGAGAAGAAAACTTATATCCAAAGCAAATGACAAAAAATGCTCTGCCTATCTCTTTAATTAACCCATGCAAATGTAAATCTAAGTGTCGCACAATGTCATGTTCTTGTAGAAAAGAAAATTTAAACTGTATATCTTTGTGTAAATGTGTCAATAATGATTGCAAGAATTTAAAACAAAGTTAAATTAAACATGTGAATATTAAATCATTTTGTGCATTTTTCATTTCTATTAAAAGTTTTTAAATCCTTATTGTAGTTTTACTTTCACCACATATGAATAGGAAAAACATAGCCTCAAGTAGGTACCTATAACATTTCATGCCTAAAAGCAATAGTCTTTTTAATCGACTTCAATAAAAGAAGCTTTTATCTCATCGCATCTTTATTTTTTTCATCGCAAATACAAGCCTTTATCTGTATGATTTTTTTATGTTTGTTACGCGATTACTCCATCAATTATGAACCGATTTTTATGATTCATTTTTTGTTATATAGGTCATATTTAAGAGATCGATCCAAATTTAAAATTACCTTTACTGGTGCTATTGTACAGGCTGTAGAATTTTTTGAACAAAAATATTATGAAGTATTGGAGCGGGTGGGGTGGGGGGAGGGGGAACCACAGTACAGACTGGCAACATCTGTGAAATCAAAGTCCAGGGTTACAACAACACATTTCAGAAGTCAGAATCCGGTCTGCAATTTTTTCAAACGAAACTCCTTTGAGAGTCCGGTCTAATGGGGATAATAGAACATCCTTATTGTGAATGTGGTCAATTAGCAGATTTACAACATTTGATTCTTGAATGCCCTATTAACACTGTGCAAAATTTTGATTTATATACTGAATTAGCTAAAAATGGGTGCCCAACACCCATATCCCTTACAACCCTTCTTTATAAACCTCAGTTGGTTCTTATTAAACTTTTAATACATTTTTTGAATATACACAAAATTAAATTATGAGGAAAGTAAAATATTGGAAATAAATTAATATAAATATATATATAATAATAAATAATTTGAAAAATATGTCAAAAGTACACGAGAAAATAGAATTCAGATTTAAGTAAACTAATAATATAATATTTTGTTTCTTTATAAACATTCTGTAATCACCTGGGTCTTTCACTATACCTATATGTGGCAACAACATGGGATTGTGTAATGGTCAGGTGTTGCCCCTGCATAAGAGAAGTTTGTGCCTTTTTTGTATTTATTCCATGCCCACTCAAAAATGCCTGTAAACAAAAAAGACATAGAAGAATAAGATTGGTGTAATGGTCGGCAGTTACCCCTGATAGAAAAAAGTCTGTGTCTTTGTTGTATTTGTCCCATGTCAACTCAAAGTTGCCAGTAAACTCAAAAAAAGTAGAAGAATAAGATTGTGTAATGGTCGGCAGTTGCCCCTGAGACCAAAAAGTTTGTGTCTTTGTTGTATATTTGTCCCATGCCAACTCAAAATTGAAAATGAACTCAAAAAAAAGTAGAAGAATAAGATTGTGTAATGGTCGGCAGTTGCCCCTAAAAGCAAAAAGTCTGTGTCTTTGTTGTATTTGTCCCATGCCAACTCAAAATTGCCAGTAAACTAAAAAAGAAGTAGAAGAATAAGATTGTGTAGTAGTCGGCAGTTGCCCCTGGGAGCAAAAAGTTTAATGTCGTTGAAAAAAAGTTTAGTTGTTGTACTTGTCCCATGCCAACTCAAAAATTCTACTAAATCAAAGAAGAAAAAGAAGATTGTTTATTGATAGAATAGTGAATTTTTTTTATCTTGTCATGTTTTTCCGACACCAACCAAAATTGCCAGTTAACTAAAGAAGAAGAAGAAGAAGAAGAAGAAGAAGAAGAAGAAGAAGAAGAAGAAGAATCTGTAATCACCTGGGTCTTTCACTATACCTATATGTGGCAACAACATGGGATTGTGTAATGGTCAGGTGTTGCCCCTGCATAAGAGAAGTTTGTGCCTTTTTTGTATTTATTCCATGCCCACTCAAAAATGCCTGTAAACAAAAAAGACATAGAAGAATAAGATTGGTGTAATGGTCGGCAGTTACCCCTGATAGAAAAAAGTCTGTGTCTTTGTTGTATTTGTCCCATGTCAACTCAAAATTGCCAGTAAACTCAAAAAAAGTAGAAGAATAAGATTGTGTAATGGTCGGCAGTTGCCCCTGAGACCAAAAAGTTGTGTCTTTGTTGTATATTTGTCCCATGCCAACTCAAAATTGAAAATGAACTCAAAAAAAAGTAGAAGAATAAGATTGTGTAATGGTCGGCAGTTGCCCCTAAAAGCAAAAAGTCTGTGTCTTTGTTGTATTTGTCCCATGCCAACTCAAAATTGCCAGTAAACTAAAAAAGAAGTAGAAGAATAAGATTGTGTAGTAGTCGGCAGTTGCCCCTGGGAGCAAAAAGTTTAATGTCGTTGAAAAAAAGTTTAGTTGTTGTACTTGTCCCATGCCAACTCAAAAATTCTACTAAATCAAAGAAGAAAAAGAAGATTGTTTATTGATAGAATAGTGAATTTTTTTTATCTTGTCATGTTTTTCCGACACCAACCAAAATTGCCAGTTAACTAAAGAAGAAGAAGAAGAAGAAGAATAAGAAGAAGAAGAATAAGAAGAAGAAGAAGAAGAATAAGAATAAGAATAAGAATAAGAAAGAAGAAGAAGAAGAAGAAGAAGAAGAAGAAGAAGAAGAAGAAGAAGAAGAAGAAGAAGAAGAAGAAGAAGAAGAAGAAGAAGAAGAAGAAGAAGAAGAAGAAGAAGAAGAAGAAGAAGAAGAAGAGAAGAAGAAGAAGAAGAAGAAGAAGAAGAAGAAGAAGAAGAAGAAGAAGAAGAAGAAGAAGAAGAAGAAGAGAAGAAGAAGAAGAAGAAGAAGAAGAAGAAGAAGAAGAAGAAGAAGAAGAAGAAGAAGAAGAAGAAGAAGAAGAAGAAGAAGAAGAAGAAGAAGAAGAAGAAGAGAAGAAGAAGAAGAAGAAGAAGAAGAAGAAGAAGAAGAAGAAGAAGAAGAAGAAGAAGAAGAAGAGAAGAAGAGAAGAAGAAGAAGAAGAAGAAGAAGAAGAAGAAGAAGAAGAAGAAGAAGAAGAAGAAGAAGAAGAAGAAGAAGAAGAAGAAGAAGAAGAGAAGAAGAAGAAGAAGAAGAGAAGAAGAAGAAGAAGAAGGGAAATTTTCCTCGGAAAATGCGGGTTTTCCCAACAAAATCTTTTTTCAAATAAAGTTTTAGATAAGTAATTATTTACCAATAATTAAATAAATTGGTGACTTAAAAGCCTTCTTAGTTTAGATTATAGTTCCAGAAGCTGGTGAAAATTAAACGAATATTTTAGCAACAATTCAATTGTTAATTAATAATTTACGGTCGCAATAATAACCAAAATAATTATGATGCACTGATCAAACTTTGAAATCTTATAAAGATGAGATGTCGACAAAATATAAATTTTTTATTTTTTTGCATAATCTTTAAATGTTTAAAAAAATAGTTATAAACAAATTAACGTTTCTCAGAAAGTTTTATTATATTATAATTTAAAAAAATAGCTAAAATGCGCATTTCAAATATCTTGAAAATGAATGCTTTAAAACTTTTTTGCAACCATTTGCAAAAAAGTTATGAAACAGCAAAATAAACATACTATTACTTCGGTGTTAATAATTTTTTTTAATTCTTTCAAAGCGTAGAAGTGAGTTTAAAGTACAAGCTAATTATTTATAAAACAATATCGATTTCAGCTTAATGGTTATATTTTAATTAAAGATTATAAATATATTTTTTTTGTAATTTACACGCGCGAAAGTAGAATTACAGTACCGTAGCTACCCGCCACATACACAACTCGCGCGAGTTTAAGCGTGTCAGTCGCTTCGAGTGAACATTTTATCTCCGGCTCTGTATCAAGCCTACTTTCGCGCTAAAAGTTACAAAAAAAAGTATCTTTAATCTTTGATTAAAATATAACCATAGCACTAATTTTTGACATTCTTTGTGAGTAATTAGATTGTACCATAGACTCACTTTTAAGCTTTGAAACAATTAAAACAAATTATAAACAATGGAGATATCGTATATTTATTTTGCTGCTTCCTAACTCTTTTGCAAATGGTTGAAAAAATTTTTTAAAGCATTCATTTTCAAGACCTATGAAATACGCATTTTAAGTATTTTTTAAAATTAGAATATAATAAACAATTTCTAAGAAATGTTAATTTGTTTATAACAATTTTTTTTAAACATTGAAAGATTATGCAAAAAAATGAAAAATTTATATTTTGTCGACAAAATATTAAATGGGCATCACACCTTTATAATCTTTCTAAGTTTGATCAATGTCTCATGATTATTTTGGTTGTTATTGCGACTGTAAATTGTTAATTAACAATTGAATTGTTGCTAAAATATTCGTTTTATTTTAACCAGCTTCTGAATTTATAATCTATACCAAGAAAGCTTTTATTTCACCAAGCTATATAATTATTGATAAATAATTACTGGCCCAAAAAATTTATTTGGAAATTCGAGATTTTGTTGGGAAAACCCACATTTTCCGAGGAAAATTTTCGTCGGAGCAAATCGGAAAAAACATGCCTCTATGTAGAGTTAAATTGGGGTGAATTTTTATTTGAGTATTTTTGGTGTAAAGTTAAAATCTTCGGAGTTATAGAGCAATAATTGAAAAAAATACGATTTGTCGGCGCCATTTTGTTTATAAAAAAAGTAGCACACTATCTGTGGACTTTGCATACCTATATTAATAATATATAAGATCTTATAATTCGATTAAAGCAATAAAATTGCTGGTACATAACCTTTCTTTTTACTTTACTAATTAGACCAACGTATTATAACTATTTTTTTTTTCAAAATTTAAAGATTATGCAAAAAAAAAAGAAAAATTTATATTTTGTCGATAAAATATTAAACAAGCATCTCATCTTTATAATCTTTATAAGTTTGATCAAAGTATCATGATTATTTTGGTTATTATTGCGATCGTAAATTGTTAATTAACAATTGAATTGTTGCTAAAATATTCGTTTAATTTTCACCGGCTTCTGGAATTACAATCTATACCAAGAAATCTTTGATGTCACTAAGTTATTTAATTATTGATTAATAATTACTTACCTAAAACTTTATTTGAAAATTATAGTTTTTGTTAGGAAAACCCGCATTTTCCGAGGAAAATTTTCGTCGGAGCAAATCGTGAAAAACATATCTCTATGCAGAATTTAATTGCGGTGAATTTTTATTTGGGTGTTTTTGTTGTAAAGTTAAAATCTTCGGAGTTATAGAGCAATAACTGAAAAAAATACGATTTGTCGGCGCCATTTTGTTTATAAAAAAAGTAGCACACTATCTGCGGACTTTGCATACCTATATTATTAATATATAGGATCTTATAATTCGATTCCAGCAATAAAATTGCTGGTAAATAACTTTTCCATGAATTTTGCTAATTAGCCCAGAGTATATAACTTTTGCAAAAATGGCCTTCGACTTTCATATTGCACGAAAAGTTGAGTCAAACATTCCATATAATGCACAAAAAATTTTAAATTGTTTTACTTTTTTATAAGCTATATTTTTTCTAAGAATATAAGAATACTTTTTTCGATAAAATACTTACTTTTTGAGTTATTTGCGAAAAACCGTCCAAAAGCATGTTTTTTTTGTTAAAAATGAACATATTCACTTGCAAATAACTCGAAAAGTATTGACTTAGTGAAAAAAACTCTACAGAACAAATTCCGGACTTATTTTGAATGTATATTTTCACCCCCGAGATGGGGGTACTCCCCTCCATTTTACAAAAGCTTAACATTTCACAAAGCATTTTAAGCTTTGTATGCCTTGATCGGGCTGCAGGTGGTGTGCACATATTAGTACATAAAAATATTTGGAAAAACATTATTTTATTCATGAAAACTTAGAAAAGATAGAGTTAGTTGATTTTCTTTGTCATTGAATTTAACGATTTAAGCACGGTGGATGACGAATTTGGATGTTTGTGGATTTAATGGTACTAAAATGTCAAAATTTAAAAAAAAAATGGAGTTAGTGGATTTTCCCAGTACGCCCACGAAATAACAATCTAAATAGTAAGGTTTGTTCATGACATTTATTTAAAAAAATAGTACTGCAAAATAGACAAAGCAAAATATGAATATACATATGGTTAAAATTGTTCTATTTTAGATTTTAGGGTGTTCTTAAAAACCCGCAACCAGTTCTATATAATCCTAATAATGTCTAGTAGTGTGCTTTGGGGTTCGCCAAGCTACTCCAATGAGCTAAACTAACACGTTTCAGAATACTTGTCATGGATTGGCAAGCCTTGATTATTATTAATGTTCGGTATTGCTTGGACTATTTTGTCTGTGAAGATCTGAGTCTGATTGAAGAACCTCTCTACTTCATGGATGTGTAGACTGTACCGGGTGTCCCAATAAGAATGGCTCTCGGCCATATCTCAGGAACCGTTTATAGTAGAGCTTTGAAATAAAAAACTTTATAACAAAAGTTGCCTCAGGAAAAGCCTGGAAATTATTTTCATAATTGTGGGTCCACCGCTAGAGGGCGTAATTGAATATCAAAAATAAAAAAATCTAAATTTTACAAAATTTTCCTATTGAAGGGGCACTGGAAATCCAATTATTGTATTGTTCATCAAATTCTGCGCATATTTGATTTAACAAGTTTAACTCTACCTTTGCAAATAAGAGGTGGGGGTGAGTGGGAACCCTGTTATGAAAAAAGGCTGTAAGTCCGGTTCTGCTAAATCAAATTTTGAAAACTGGGTCTTGTTGAAGACAGATCTTTTTGTTCAATGTAAGCGTGATAATTTTGAACTATCCTAATAAGTAATAAGCCAGTTGGGAGGAGTTATTTAATTTTTTTCAGAAATCTAGTTTTCTTTGGAAAATATTAAATACAAGTATGCATTTTTAATCATACTTTATAAAATTAGATTAAATTAGCAATAGAATAGCGAAAACCGCATGTCGATACCTTTTTTCTATCTCAAGATATCTCGAGAAACGTGTAAATTTTATACATAACTGTTACTATCACCGGTAAACTAAGTTAATGAAAAGTAGTGTGCTGTGGAAAAAAACAAAATAACATTTTCCAGATGTCAACGTATAAAAATATAATTAATTAAAACAACAATATAAAGAGAAACAATACTTACTTACTTACTTACTTAAGCCGTCCTCTTGTACCTTACGGTGTCGAGGTAAGTGAAGAAATGAGACGTCTCCATGCCTTTCGGTCGGTAGCTAGTCTTTCTGCTTCTCTCCACCCAATATTTCTTTTTCCGCAAGCCTTTCCAATATTTGCATTCCACGTTCTTGCTGGCCTGCCTCTTCTTCGTTTGTTGTCAGATGCCGCTTTCCATACCCTCTTTACAGTTCTACCTTCACTCATTCTCGCCATATGTCCGAACCACGATAACTGTTTCGTTTCAAGTCTGTCTAAGGTCCTTCCAACACCGCACCTTTCACGTATGTCTTCATTTCTTATACGATCACGTCTGGTCACCCCGGATACCGCACGTAAATATCGCATTTCGCATGCTTGAATTTTACTACGGATGTTGTCGTTCACTGTCCACGTTTCACTACCGTAGAGTAGCACCGGCTCGTATACGGTTTGAAATACTTTCATTTTTGTTTTCAGGCTTACTTCTTTCTTCCCAATAAAACTTTTATTTAGTGCATAGTATAATTTTGTTGCACTCATTACCCTGCTGTTTATTTCTGGTTCTATATTTCCTTGCCCATTCATTGTTGATCCTAGATACTTGAAGTCCTCAACTTGTGTAATGGTCTCATTATTCAACTTAACATTTATATTTTCTTGTGTTTTCGATATTACTAAAGCTTCTGTTTTTTCAATATTTATTCTCATCCCAAATTTCTTAAAGGCTTCATTCCAAACATTCACATTTACTTGCAAGTCTTTTTCTGATTTTGCCACAATTACCAGGTCATCGGCATATATCAACTCTGACACGCATACTTGTTGAAGTTTATACACCCCAACCCTAGTTCTTTTTACCTTACCCCTGCATTCTTTTGCAATTTCGTCCATTAGAGTGATAAATAACAAAGGACTCAGAACACCACCTTGTCTTACACCTGTCCTTGTGTAGAATTCAAGAGATGAGCAATTGTTCGTTCTTACATTATTACGTGTACATTTATATATACTCTTTATTGCTTGGATTAACTTCGGTTTCACATTTCTACGGTTTAATATTTCCCAGATCTTGTTACGTGGCGCCCGATCAAATGCTTTTTCCAAGTCCACAAAACAGAGATACAACTTACTGTTATGCTCTAGGGCTTTTTCTGATAACTGTCTCACCGTGAATATGAGATCGGTTGTACCTCGCCCTGGCCTAAAGCCGCATTGGCTGTCATCCAGTGTGGCCTCGATATTTTCTCGCAGCTTTTTCTCTAGTATTATTTCGTAGATTTTACTAGCAACTACCAACAATGATATTCCTCTATAGTTAGAACACTTATGTTTATCGCCTTTTTTGTGTAATGGTAGAATAGTTGCAAGCGTCCAGTCTCTAGGTATGCATCCGGTACGCCAACAGCTCTTTATGATCTTCCATAGTAATTGTAATCCTTCTCCTTCCATATATTTAATTAGCTCAGCCTTAATATTATCGTGTCCTGCAGCCTTGCCATTTTTTAATTTTAAAATTGCTTCCCTGTATTCTTCGTATGTTATGTTATCATCATCTTGTTGTTCATTTAAATTGTACTCCTCCCTGTCATTCTCTATTTCGTTGTTGTCTCCCATTAATAACTCCATAAAATGTTCTCGCCATCTTTCGGTAATCTCTTCATTTTTTAATAATATGTTACCATCTTTGTCCTCTAAACCTGTTACTCCGTTTGATTTCTTTTGTCTTAGATTTTTTAAAGTCCTATAAAGCAACTTCGCATTCCCCTTACTATCACTTTCCATTTTATTTCCAAATTCTTCCCATTGTCGATTCTTAGCTTCTTTAATTTTATTTTTAACCAGTATTCTCTGTTCCTTATATTCTTGATAATTACTTTCACTTTTATTGCTTATATACTTTTTCCACAATTTTTTCTTCTTCGAAACTTCCAATTTCATGTCATTATTCCACCAAGCTGTACCTTTCAGATATCTTCCTTTCGTTACACCACATACTTTACTCCCAGTTGCGTAACAATACTATTAAAATTAAATATAACACAGAACAAAAAGAACTACTTAGTGACGACCTAAATATTCAAATTGTTGCCCATCATACACTACTCTAGAATACATTATCCAGAGAATACTAAACGCCATTCAAAGCATATCGAGAGCAGAAATTGAGACTGCTGTTCAATCTACTCTTGAAAGAGTAAATGTTTGCAACGAAAATGATGGGCAAAAATTTGAACGTTTATGTCATCACTAAATAGTTGTTTTTATTTCTTTGTAATAGGGCTTTTCAACGCTTCTCATTTGTTTCGAGCCTCGGTCATATGCCGTATAATCCGTGTATAATATTAATATACGAGATATGAACGAGGCTCGAACAAATGAGAAGCGTTGAAAAGACCTAATATACGTTAACAGCTGGAAAATGTTTCTTTGTTGTTTCCATAGCACACTTCTTTTAATGAATTTCGTTTACCGGTGACAGGTAACAGTTGTTTTTAAATTTACACGTTTTGTAAGATATCTCGAGACAGAAAAAAGGTAATAACATGCGGTTTTCGCTATTCTGTTGCTAATTTTGTCTAATTTTGTAATATGGTATTAAAAATGCATGTTTGTATTTAATATTTTCCAAGGAACACTAGATTTCTGAAAAGAATTAAATAACGCCTTCTAGCTGACATATTACTCAGTAAGTTGGTTCGAAATCATAAGTTTTACATTGACGAAAAAGATCTGTCTTCAACAAGACCAAGTTTGCAAAATTTGATTAAGCAGAACCGGACTCACAGCCAGTTTTTCATAACAAGGTTCCCACTCACCCCCACCTCTTATTTCCAAAGGTAGACCTAAACTTGTCAAATCAAATATGCGTAGAATTTTATGAAGAATACAACGATCGGATTTCCAGTGCCTCTTCATTAGGAAAATACTGTAAAATTTAGATTTTTTAATTTTTGATATTCAATTACGCCCTCTAGCGGTGGTCCCACAATTATGAAAATAATTTCCAGGGTTTTCCTGAGGCAACTTTTGTTATAAAATTTTTTATTTCAAAGCTCTACTATAAACGGTTCCTGAGATATGGCCGAGAGCCATTCTTATTGGGACACCCGGTACATACAGCTAAAAGCACAGTACCAACAAACATGGAACAGTACTTTGCTACGGAGAAGACAAGACTCCACGTCGAAGCTCAGAGTGAGTTGAGTCTGCCCACAGGTCGGTTCAACAAGTTTTTGAAGGATATATTACATACAGTAGAAACAACCCTTAGGCAGACCACACATCAAAGAAACATGAAACGTAAATTACGTTTCATGGAAATAAACCACTGCTAAACAAATATACGTCCGGCCATTTATGAGACTCTCCGAAAATAAAAATGTGTCATGAGCACGAATCACACTCGTTTCATTGGTAGGCGGACTTTGAGATTTGTTTAGCAGTGTTTTAGTTTCATGAAACATGTTTTTCGTTTCATGTTTCATGTTTCTTTGGTGTGCGGCTTGGCTTAAAGTAAAGTAAGCCGCATAAACCAGATATGCGAATAAACGAAGTTCAGATTACAAAGAACTCTAATTTATAATAACAATTTATAACATGTACAATATAAAATAACAATATAATAACAACATATTTAAACGGAAGAATAAACCATGTTATGAGATTTATTTAAATTAAATCCATAGATAACGCGAACTAAACAAACAATATTATCGTTTATATATTTTTTTCATTACTAACTTCATAATATTAAATTAGTTATAATTAGAGTAGTTGGTTTTGAAAATATTCCCAAGAATTTGACAACCAACAAGTTAACTGACCAGTTAGTAAAAATTAATATATTAATTAGTTATTGAAAAACGACACCATTAGGTTGACAACAAAGAACCACAAGGAAAAATTCGTCAAGAAATTCACGATGTGTACCTACTGATTCTTCTTTAAGTACATACCGTCTTCCAATCGCAAGAATCCATCATCATTATATTTACTCTATCTACCGCTGCTCTGAAAGGTTCTATAGAACTGCATTTAAACCAGTCCCTTAAATTCTTCAACCATGACACTTTCCTTCTTCCTATACTCCTTCCGCCTCTTATGTTTCACTATATTATTGCTGTCACCTCATTACGTGCCCCAGATATTGTAACTTTCTTATTTTTATTGTGTTTATAATTTCATATTCTTTGTCCATTTCTCGCAATACTTCCGTGTTAGTTTTTTTCTGTGTCCATGCTATTCTAAGCATCCTCCTGTAACACCACATTTCAAACGACTGTAGCTTATTTATGTGTTCTTGCTTCAATGTCCAACTTTCAAGTCCATATTGCAGTATTGAAAACACGTAGCATCTCAAAGCTCTTACTCTCAGTTCTAATCTAAGGTCTTTGTTACAGAGAATTGTTTTCATTTTTACAAATGCATTTCTTGCTATTTCTATCCTAGCCCTTATTTCTGTTGTTTTGTCATTATTGTCTGAAATCCAGGTTCCTAGGTATTTGTATTTATCAACCCTTTCTATCGGTAGATTTCCCAAATGTATGTTTGTTTGTATATTTGTTTTCTTTGTTATTATCATGTATTTGGTCTTTTTGGTATTCATTTTGAGTCCATATTTCTCACAGAAACTGTTTCTTTTGTTTAGCAGTAATTGGAGTTGTTCAGCAGAGCTTGCTATAATCACGGTGTCATCTGCATATCTTATGTTGTTAATAGATCTTCCATTAATTATTATTCCTTCACTTTGAGATAGTAGTGCTTCTTCAAAAATGGCTTCACTATTGGTCCAAGAGCTGTGAGACATTTTTGAGTAGGTATTTTAGGCAACCTGAAAATTTTTCAGGTGACTCTTCCATGATAGCCTAATACAAAAATGCCGGTCTGGCTGGAGGGTAGCGGTTATTTTCCCCAAAAATCCCCCCAAAATTAAAAAAAGGGTAAAAATTGTTATTACAAAAAATATCATTGACGTGATTTTAAAGTAAATTTAAATATTCAAATAGATATAAAGAAAATAAACAGGCCAGGCGATTTGAGGGCGATTTTAACTTTGCAAGATACTTGCATGGGCGCCTAAGGATTATTTTCAGGGGATGCATCTGAACTTCAGAAGATTTCATCTGAATCTGTACATACTATTAACAAGTATAAAATATACAACTATACATGCAAAGCTATGCACATTCCTTCCGGACAGGGAAGTACAATTATTATTTTGACAGGGTATTTTTTTAATATCAAAAATAAATATTCTAAGAAAGACAGAATTTTTTTTGGTGAAATTTTCCAACTGCCATGTGATCAAACAAATTACGCGTACATATAAGTGAAAAGCGCTATAGGTAAGCAGCAGTGTGAGAAAGAGCGTATACCGATAGCTGTTTGCGTTCTCTGTTTGCATTCTCTGTTGTACCTGAGCGAGTCCGTTCGCTCTAGAAAAATCACGTGACCTGGCGATCCCATGTTGTTGTGCCTCGAAACGTTACGAGTAATTGTTATATATTATAGTTTTTTAAGTAACTTTTTCTTAATTAAAGGAAAATAATACGTACTATACAATAGATTTTGCAAATATGATAGAAAAAACAGATTTATTATTATAAATATATAGGTAGAAAATTATAAAAGTATAAACTAAATTAATTCTGTGTCCGAATCTTGTACTTCTTCTTCAAACTCCTCATCTGAGCTTAAATATTCACTGTGTTCTTCTTCGTCAGACTCCCCTCGAGACTCAGATTCCTCTTCTACATGATCTGTAAATAGTTGTAATATGTATTTAGAATTAATTAAAAATTAATTAGCGATAATTTAATTGAATTACTACGTATTCTCTGTCCTTTTATACGGAGTCGAAGCCTGGATAATCACGGGCGCATCTGAAGAAAGACTTGCCATTGTTGAGATGTGCTGTTATTGAATAATGTAAAAAATATCATGAACACAACACGTAACAAACACGGAAACATTAAGAAAGATGAAAAAGGCAAAAGAAATACTCAACACTATAAAGGAAAGAAAAATGAGCCAAAATAAATATTCATTCTCTTCTTCTTCGTCAGACTCCCCTCGAGACTCAGATTCCTCTTCTACCTGATCTGTAAATAGTTGTAAATATGTATTTAGAATTAATTAAAAATTAATGTATAACTAATACTTAATACTTTTCCTTATATTATAAATTATATAGTCGGTTCGCTAAACTCAGACGCAACTGGCTAGATATTTTAGTCGGTAATTTTTTTGTTTTTTATCAATTTTGCAAAAATTGGCAAAATTACTAACTATTTAGTAATTATTAACTATTTAGTAATTATTTTTTGCCAATTTTACTAAAATTGTCAAAATTACCGACTAAAATATCTAGCCAGTTGCGTCTGAGTTTAGCGAACAGACTATATCACGTTTTTATTTCTTAGTATATGACCAAAGTAGCTCATTTTTCTTTCCTTCATAGTGTTGAGTATTTTTTTAACTTTTTATCTTTATTAATATTTCCGTGTTTGTTACGTGTTGCGTCCATGATATTTTTTACATTATTCGATAACACCACATCTCAACAATGGCAAGTCTATATTCAGATGCGCCTGTGATTCTCCAGGCTTCGACTCCATATAAAAGGACAGAGAATACGTAGCAACTCAATTAATTAATCACTAATTAATTTTTAATTAATTCTAAATACATATTACAACTATTTACAGATCATGTAGAAGAGGAATCTGAGTCACAAGGGGAGTCTGATGAAGAAGAAGACAGTGAATATTTAAGCTCAGATGAGGAGTTTGAAGAAGAAGTACAAGATTCGGACACAGAATCAATTTAGTTTATACTTTTATACTTTTCTACCTATATTTTTATAATAATAAATCTGTCTTTTTCTATCATATTTGCAAAATCTATTGTATAGTACGTATTATTTTCCTTTAATTAAGAAAAAGTTACTTAAAAAACTATAATATATAATAATTACTCTGACGTTTCGAGGCACAACAACATGGGATCGCCAGGTAACGTGATTTTTCTCGAGCGAACGGACTCGCTCAGGTACAACAGAGGACGCAAACAGCTATCGGTATACGCTCTTTCTCACACTCCTGTTTACCTATTACGCTTTTCATTTATATGCACGCGTAATTTGTTCGATCACATGGCAGTTGGAAAATTTCACCAAAAAAAACCTGTCTTTTTAGAATATTTATTTTTAATATTAAAAAATACCCTGTCAAAATAATAATTGTACTTCCCTGTCCTGAAGGAATGTACATAGCTTTGCATGTATACTTGTATATTTTATACTCGTTAATAGTATGTACAGATTCAGATGAAATCTTCTGAAGTTCAGATGCATCCCCTGAAAATAATCCTGGGGCGCCCATGCAAGTATCTTGCAGAGTTAAAATCGCCCTCAAATCGCCTGGCCTGCTTATTTTCTTTATATTTAAATATTGAAATTTACTTTAAAGTCACGTCAATGATATTTTTTGTAATAACAATTTTTACCCTTTTTTTAATTTTGGGGGGGATTTTTGGGGAAAATAACCGCTACCCTCCAGCCAGACCGGCATTTTTGTATTAGGCTATCATGGAAGAGTCACCTGAAAAATTTTCAGGTTGCCTAAAATACCTACTCAAAAATGTCTCACAGCTCTTATACTATATTATATAGTCCAGAAAGTCACTGCGCATCCGCTAGGAAAAATATTCCGATTCGGATTTTTTGCACAATCTTACTCAAAAATGATAGTCTAGGCGCCAGAGGGGTCACCGTGTCCTTTTCAATTCTGATGGACAAACTCAACGGTTAGTTATGGATTTTTGGCTGCTGATTACGAATTTCGAGGGTGGATTTCGATCCGAGTGGTCAAAAAATTGTTATAAACAATTTAATTGTTTATAAATTGTTTATAAGGCTCTTAAACTAAAAAAGAATGTTTCAAATAAAATTTGTTCGTTAATAAAAAACGAAGTTTACTAAACTTCAATCCAACAATTAGAACTCAAGATATTGTAAAATTAGTGCACAATGCAAATTGCAAAATAAGTATTTTTCGAAGATTTATCGATCGTAACTCGGCTTCTACGCAAGCAAATGAGCCTTAGAAGGTCTCATTTTAAAGCTTCATTAATAGGCTTCCAAACAGAGTTTGTTGTATTACTTGATCTTCATTTGTTTTAAAGTTATATCCATTTGAAGTAATCATTTTCTTAAAAAATTTTACATTAATTTGTTTATAAGGGCTTCAAGTAAATTTGAGCTATAAACATTTATACTTATTTTAACAATAATGATAGAACAACTCAAGAGGAATAATTTGAGCTGAAGAAAATGTTCGTAAGTTTATTTTTGGTCAAGAATAGAATAGAATAGAAATATGCTTTATTGTCACTGAAAATTATACAATTTTATGGACAAAGCTTAACATAGATTCACGAAAAAGATATACATAACAATAACAAATACAATTTTATAAAATTAGATAAATCGTCAATAAAAAAAATATAAACAATTTAAAAAAGTGAAGTAAAAAAACAGAAACCAATATATTGCAAAATTACTATAAATTGCAAAATTTAACATACAACACAATCTAATAAAACACAAACAAAGGAACTAATAAGTTTAAGCTGCTGTATGTGACACCCAAATATATATATATATATATATATATATATATATATATATATATATATATATATATATATACATATATATATATATATATATATATATATATATATTGATTTTTGATATATATATATATATATATATATATATATATATATATATATATATATATATATATATATATATATATATATATATGAGATGTAGATCCTTGAAACACACTCAGTGATCAAAAGATCCAAGGTTAATGGTTTGACGACCACTCGTACGAAATCAAACAGATGAAATAGAGAATGTGTTGAAGAGGGCGAAACACATTTCTAAGAACTGGTGTTTGGATCTTTGATTCTATTCAAAAAATTTTTCCCAACCCGAAATGGTGGATGTGTGAATTGTTCGTAAGGGGATTTTTCCACATTCTCTATTTCATCTGTTTTATATATATATATATATATATATATATATATATATATATAAATACACTTTTGTTACTTGTACATTACTGTGATTTCTTAGTTAGTCATTAAGAAACTCTTCTACTGAATAATATGGTCTTTTAGATAAATGAGCTTTTGTCATTTTATGGAACTTGAGAAAGGATGTTGCAGATTTGAGTTGTAAAGGGAGATGGTTGTATAGTTTTTTGCGGAATATAGTATAGATTTCTTTACTAACTCAGAAGACGGGATCGGTAAATAGACATCAAAAGTTGAATTTCTGGTGGAGTAGTCATGATGAGGCCTTGCTGGAAAGACATGCATGTGTTTACGAATTAAGCAAACAGTTTCTAAAATATACAAAGATGGAAGAGTTAAAATTTCGTGATCTTTAAAGTAACTTCTGCAATGGGTTGTTCTTCTGAGGCCAAACAGATATCTTACTGCTCTTTTTTGTAATTTGAAAATAACATCAAATTGGGCAGCTGTACTAGACCCCCAAAAAGGAAGACCATATCGAAGATCAGACTCGAATAAAGAAAAATATGTTATTTTAGAAGATGCTAAATTGAGTTCCTTCGAAACAGATCTTATGGCATAGCAGGCCGAGGCGAGTTTCTTACTTAACAAATCGATATGAAGGGACCATTTGAGGTTGCTGTCTAAAAGAATACCAAGAAATTTTACAGAATCAACGGTAGAGATCTGGCTGCTATTCACAAGCAGGGGTTGAAGAGCACCTTTATATGATAATGCTACCGTTTTATCCACGTTAAAGGAGAGTAAATTAGAGTCAGACCAGGTTTTTATCGTAAGAAGATCAGAAGTTATAGTTGCATGAAGAGTTGCAATAGTTGAGTTGCTCCAAGTGATACTGGTATCATCAGCAAAAAGAAAAATTTTTCCATCGATTTTTAAATTAGTGATGTCATTTATAAAGATCAGGAAAGGTAGAGGACCCAATACTGAACCTTGTGGTACTCCACATATAATGTTTTTGAGACTAGAGTCAGTATCATTTGCTCTAACCAATTGTTTACTATTATCTAAGTAAGATTTGAACCAATTCAAAGAAATACCTCGAATTCCATAGTAATTAAGTTTTTTAATCAAAATGTTGTGATTTACACAATCAAAAGCTTTGGAATAGTCACAGAAAACAGTGGCAGTATAAAGATTATTGTTTAGTGCTTGGTAAACCTCGTGAAGTACAGAAAACATGGCATCAGTTGTACATTTATTAGTTAAGAAGCCGAACTGATTTTGTGATAAAATATTGTTATCAAAGAGAAAGGACATAAGTCGGGTTTTTATAAGCCTCTCAATAATTTTGGAGAGTACCGGTATATGTACCTTATGAAGAGGAATAATAATGGCTGTCTTTAGGCACTCTGGAAATTTACCGTTTTCAAAGGAATCATTAATTAGTGACACGAGGAGTTCTAACACATTATCTGTGAGATTTGAGAAGATTTTTATGGATAGTCCATCAGTACTACAAGATGATTTGCTTTTGATACTATTGATCGTTTGGATTAATTCAGATTTATAGATTGGTCTTATAAAGAATGAATTCGAGACAATTTCTGAATTAGGGAGATAGGAAATGGGATCTTGTTGAGACTGAATAGTTGATGTTATATTTTTACTCACGTTAATGAAGTATTCGTTTAGATTTTCAGGGTTTGGAAGGGCAAATGTTTGAGCTGCGTGGGTTTTATTTCGAAGATCGTTTATTATGGACCAAGTTTCTTTTGCAACACTTTTGGAGCTTCCCAGACGATTTTGATAGTAGGCTTTTTTAGGTGATTTATATGAGTTTTAGGTATGTGACTCTGTAATTGGTGATATATTGAGTGACAGAGACGTTGGTAGTAAATTTCTTGATATAAAGTAGTGAACGCATATTTTTTGCTGATATGCGGATACCTTTGGTAGTCCAGGGTTTGCGACGTTTTGGCTTAATCGTAATTAAAGGAAGATACATACAAGCTTCTCCAAAAAATCACTGAAATTATAGTCCACGTCCGTAGAAGGAAAATGCCAGTCAGAAGTTAAACATAAATTTTGAAATTTATGAAAATTCCGAGCGGAAAAAATCCTACCTAAACGTCGGGTTTTCGAGGAGGGTTTGCTGAAGATGTTAAATTTCGTATATACTGCTTCATGATCCGATAGTTCCGCATTAATAACTGTAGAGCAAACATTAAGGGGTGAGAAATCGGAGACAATATAATCAATTATGGTAGATGTAGTTTTTGTAACCCTTGTAGGAGAATTAACGTGCATTGAGAGACCATATGATTCAAATATGTTGACCAAGAACATTTGGGTAGCACAAGCAGCAGCATAATTTATGTTGAAGTCTCCGCATAGAATTTTTCTGCTCTTGTGAGGCAAGTCATCTAACAAATTTAGCAGGTTCTGAAAAAATAGTTCCACGGAAGAGTCAGGTGATCTATAGATGCAAATAATGTAAAGATTAAGATTTTTATTAAAAACTAAGGAAAATTCAAAGAAGGCTTCATTCAACAAAAAGTCATATTTTGTTATCAGAGAAAAATCATTGTTTGCAGAAAGAATTAGGGTGCCTCCATGAGCTGATTTTGGACGATCATACCTAACAATTGTGGTATATTTCTCTACAAAAAAAGGCTCGTTGACTGCAAGTCAGTGTTCTGTAACAGCAACTATCTGGGGAAATCCTAATTCCTCTAGAAACAAAAACAATTCGTCAGTTTTATTTCTTATAGAACGAATATTAATCAGAACCATACTAAAGTTGTCATCACTAAAATTATTCGAGGTTTCTAGTTCCTCAGAACACGTCGTATTATTTAAAAATTTCGTCTTGGAGAGCTAGTGGAATAATAATTTCGGTGACATTCCCTTGATTTTTGCAGGTCAATAATTCTTTTCGAAGTGAGAAAAGACCTAAAAGCAGCAAGATCAGCGTCTACTTCATCTGCACCGATTCCATAAGCATCGTTGAATTCTAGAAGAATTTTTCTTAGATCTTCACTCTTAGTCGGAAGTCCTTCGGAAGCCAGAAAGAGTTTAACACTTGTGTTGGTATACCCATCATAAAATACTGATGCAGGTTGGTCGTGTAGAAAAGCAAGATGAATTTTAATGGCCTTCAAGATATCCGGTTCCCTTAATCTGTCTAAAAGATATCGACTATTCGAGTTATTGGTCAATCTAACTCTTGGTGGGGTCAAAGGATCCAGATTTATCGATGGTTCTAAAGTATCCTTCTTAATGAAATTAATATGAGAACGGAAAGGATCTTTAGATTTGCACATTGCAATGGCTTGCTTGTCTGTCAGTATATTTGTGGTATCAACTTCATTCTTGTTGTTACTTGGAATGGTAATTGGATTTTCCAAGTTAACCGTGCTTCTGATGTTCTTCCGATTTATATCTGTCTCAGATGAAGTCGTTGGTTCGGAGTATAAGGATTCTGTAGACCACTTAACGTTTACACCCGATGGCCAAATTTCTTTATTAAATAATAAGTCAATAGATGTTTTAGACTTAATACCTATTTTGAATGAGGAGCCAGTATCTGAGTTGGCATCTTTAAGGAGGGCGTAACATCTTATAAATTCCTTGATACCTAGCTTCTCTTTAATGTAATGAACTACTTGTATAGGTGTGTATATTGGGGCTAAGTTGCTAATGACGACAAAGTGACATTTATCTTCTGCAATTTTTGTTTTTTTGACTGTACTGGTTTCGAAATGCTGGGTGTCTTCAGTTTGGGTACTTGAAGTGGCATATACTATGTTTTTCTTCGATACCTCTTTCTTCATTGGTATAGTAGGTAGTTTGTTGGAAAGATTACACATTTGATTAGATATTTCACTGATGTGTGAAGAGAGCCTCTCTAATCCCAACTTTATCTCAGATGAATTTGTATCTTGGACTTGTATTTTAATCGTGTCATTTGAACAGCCGAAAAAAACTGACGATATATTGAAAATATCTTGTTCCATCTACCTTATGGATTTTAAAAGATACTCAGGATTTAACAAGTTATTTAATTTACGAATCTCGTCAATTTTTTTTGTAAGATAGTCTAATTTGTCGTCATTTTTTGCTAATAAATCATATGTCTCTATAAATACAGGCAAATTATCTGTGAGTTTTTTAGTAACTTGAAGTAAGGCGTCAAAGTTCTCTTGTGGTATTTGATTTTTTGTTAAATTTGTTACTTTTTCATTTAAACATCTGAGGCTAGATGAATCACATAATGTACAGAAATATTTTAAATGGGCATTTTTTGGATCTAGTAGAGTTTTTGAGGTGGTTTTATTGAGACCAGAACACTTGAGACAAAAATATCGTCTACAGTCCCCATGACAACGTATCTTGTATTTGTCGTTTTCGGAAAATTCAATCAAGCAAATATCACAATTGTAGATCATGGTGGTCAAGGTTAAGCAATATTTAATTGGGTCGTTGAATGTAAAAAAAGTAAACAAAATGTAGAATAGTCAAAATAATCTGGTAACACTTACAACGAGTTTAGTTACACAACACTCCAAAACAATAACAAAAACACTTAAACAAATTTGAGTAAGTCGGTCGTGATGACAACCAAAACAAAACACAACTGGTCACATCGACGACTGAAAACGAACTGTCAAGATATCGATATTTTAATGGCGCGCTATGAGGCGCAACATCGTTTCACAGTCAAGTATTTTTCGACGCTTTATCGATCGTAATTCGGCTTCTACACATGCAAATGAGCCAATATGTGATATCCATATAAAAATGGATCGAGATATTTTGCAGCATCATCATTGCATATAAAACGAGCATATTGACGTGCCTTGATGATGCTACAAAAGAACTAAATCCACTTTATATGGATACTATCCACTATCCACTGGATATCTATATAATGTAGTAGACTCTGAATCTCCAGAAAGTTTTAGTTTTACTGCCTACAAGAACAGACTTAGTACCACCATTAACTGTAAAAATTGCTCTAAGAACTTATGCAGATGTAAAAAAGCTGAGATTCCCTGTACATCTCGATTCAGATGCATGGAACAAAAAGTTTGTAAAAATGGTATTAATAAATAATATCAACGTACTTTTTAGTTCTATTTCTGAAATATTACTTTTTATGTTTTTTTTCTCATTTAGTACAAAAAATAGAAGACAAAGTAAATAGAATGAAAGGTGATACGAGGTACAGTATGATCATTTAACTATAAGAATTAAATAATAAAATTTTATTAGGATCTTCAAAAATGAAAAATGAAGATAACGTATATATACATAGAAATTATAATTTGCATCGAGAAGTTAGCGCGTGAACCTTTACGCGGTGAGCCGATCTTGCGTCTCAGAGCGCACTATTAAAATATCGATATCTTGGCCAAAAATAAACTTACAAACATTTTCGTAAGCTCAAAATGTGCCTTTTGAGTTCTTCTATCATTATTGTTAATTAAAGTATAAATGTTTATAGCTTAAATTTGCTTGAAACCCTTATAAACAAATTAATGTACAATTTTTTTAAGAAAATTATAACTTCAAATGAGTATAACTTTTAAACAAATGAAGATCAAGTAATTTAACAAACTCTGTTTGGAAGCCTATTAATGAAGCTTTAAAATGAGATCTTCGAAAAATACTTATTTTGCAATTTGCAATTTGCATTGTGCACTAATTTTACAATATCTTGAGTTCTAATTGTTGGATTGAAGTTTAGTAAACGCTTTTTTCTTCGTTTTTTATTAACGAACAAATTTTATATGAAACATTCTTTTTTATCTTTTAGTTTATGAGCCAGAGCCTTATAAACAATTTATAAACAATTAAATTGTTTATAGCAATTTTTTGACCACTCGGATCAAAATCTACCCTCGAAATTCGTAATGAGCAGCCAAAAATCCATAAGAAATCGTTGAGTTTGTCCATCAGAATTGAAAAGGACACGGTGACCTCTATTTGGCGCCTAGACTATGACCCCTTTCAACAAATTTGCATGTTGCCAGGACCAAAAGTGGGTAAAAAATTGTTTAAACGTTTTTTTTTTATTTTTTCCTATAATTTTTTTTGCATGGAACAAAGTTTTTTTTTGGTTTTTTGGATCATTCCAAACAGAAAAGGTCTTTAGTGACTTTTCTCTAAAGTTGATAGTTTTTGGCATATAAGCGATTAAAAATTTAAAAATTTGGAAATAGGCCATTTTTAACCCTCAAAAACTATGAGAAAAGCTGAAAATTTCAATATTACCAAGATAGGAAGATATTATTTAAACATCGATTGATGAAATCCCGAAGAGTTTTTTGCCATACAATAATATCGAACACCTCTTTGTTTTTAATTGCTAATCAAGCGGCCGCTACTCTATTTTCAACCGTTGCATGCATAAAACATTGGGGTAAGGTTCCCCAATAAAAGTTCCATTGAAGTAAGGTTTCATAAAATGTTCCCTACTAACAAATTTGCATGTTGCCAGGGTCAAAATAGTATATTAAGTATGGAGAACGGTAAGGGTTTTATACCGATCGAAGACAATTGTTGGACGACGCGTTTCAAAATAATTTATTTAATCTGACTCATGTATATTGGCAATTCAGACGTATATTATACATTTTAAAGTAGAAGACTTTAAAATGATATCGCCAATATTTATAAGTTGCGTTCCTGGGACGACTTTACTAAAAGATAGTTCATTCGATTACATGAAATCAATCCCAACTCAAGAATATCCGTCGCAAAAAAATCATAGCATGTGATCTGTCTTTAAAAAGACAACCAAATGCAACGATCTCGCGTTAGAGATTCCATAGTAAATCACGAGGGAAAACCAGGAAAAAACCTCGTGATACTATCCCGACATCGTAAGTATTTGGTCTTACATTTAATTTACTTTCAAAAACTAATACCAAATTCTGACTTTAATATGTTTAAATTATAAATAATATTAATAATACATAGATATACAATAAGTAATACTAAAATATAAAATTTGTACTAACTCGATATGTTATTGACTTACTAATCGTGGTATTTTCTTTCTATTGACTTCCTCTTTCAGTATGGGTAACCACATCCTACTGCATTCTACCGAGGAATTTGCGAAACAATTGGTTTCATTTAGCATAATTAGAGCCGCTTCTTTGATTTTTCTCTTTTTACTATCTGATTCTTTCAGGACTATACTTGAATCTCTCCACTGAACTCTATGTTCATTATCCCATGCGTGTTGACATATTTGAGATCTATCAAATTCTACCGGTGTTACCTTAGCCATAAATTTCATCCATAAATTTTTTTTTCATATTTTCACAAAAATTTGGTATAAATTTATCAAAAATGAATAAAACAGATAATATTGACAAGAAAAATGTTATATATGTTATATATGTTTGGAAAAAAAATTTAAACGGGCGATGTATTGACGGTGAGTAGATAATGCCACTCAAATTCAAAAATCCTTTATGGATGGTACGTTAGTCAACTTTTTTTCTCAGTTTTTTGTTAAATTCTCAAAGTAAATATAATAAAGCATAACATATAAAAAAAAACGTGATGGAGGTATTTTCCAAAACAAGAGAAAAAAATTCTGAAACTTAGATGTATTGCGGGCTATTCGGTAACGTCTCAAATTCAAAAATCCTTTATGGATGGATCGTTAGTCAACTTTTTTTCTCAGTTTTTTGTTAAATTCTCAAAGTAAATATAATTAAGCATAACATAAAAAAATCGTGATGGAGGTATTTTCCAAAACAAGCGAAAAAAATTCTGAAACTTAGATGTATTGCGCGGTATTCGTTAATACGTCTCAAATTCAAAAATCCTTTATGGATGGATCGTTAGTCAACTTTTTTTCTCAGTTTTTTGTTAAATTCTCAAAGTAAATATAATTAAGCATAACATATAAAAAAATCGTGATGGAGGTATTTTCCAAAACAAGCGAAAAAAATTCTGAAACTTAGATGTATTGCGCGGTATTCGTTAATACGTCTCAAATTCAAAAATCCTTTATGGATGGTACCTTAGTCAACTTTTTTTCTCAGTTTTTTGTTAAATTCTTAAAGTAAATATAATTAAGCATAACATAAAAAAATCGTGATGGAGGTATTTTCCAAAACAAGCGAAAAAAATTCTGAAACTTAGATGTATTGCGCGGTATTCGTTAATACGTCTCAAATTCAAAAATCCTTTATGGATGGATCGTTAGTCAACTTTTTTTCTGAGTTTTTTGTTAAATTCTCAAAGTAAATATAATAAAGCATAACATATAAAAAAAACGTGATGGAGGTATTTTCCAAAACAAGAGAAAAAAATTCTGAAACTTAGATGTATTGCGGGCTATTCGGTAATACGTCTCAAATTCAAAAATCCTTTATGGATGGTACGTTAGTCAACTTTTTTTCTCAGTTTTTTGTTTAATTCTCAAAGTAAATATAATAAAGCATAACATATAAAAAAAAATCGTGATGGAGGTTTTTTCTAAAACAAGCAAAAAAAATTCTGAAACTTAGATGTATTGCGCGCTATTCGTTAATACGTCTCAAATTCAAAAATCCTTTATGGATGGTACGTTAGTCAACTTTTTTTCTCAGTTTTTTGTTAAATTCTTACTTAGTTACTAGTGTTGCCAGGTCCGATTTGTTTTTAATCGGTACGTAACCAAAAACAAATCGGGATTTAGGGTTGTAGATCGGGACAAATAAACAACAATAGCCCAGTAAATGACCGTTTTGGAGTGTAATTTTCAGAGTCAACTCCGAATTGCATGAAAATCTGGTTTTAGGTTCTACTTACCTACTTCAAAGTTGAACTTGTACCGTTGGTTGCTTTTACTTGGGGGGTGACAGTTACAGTTACCCCTTCTCGGGGGTAAAAAAACGCGCGTTTAAAGTAAGTCCCAAAATGGATTAACTGACTAACTCTAAAAAACTTTTGTTCTATATAATTTTTAAACTAAGTCAATACTTTTAGAGTAATTTTATTGAAAAAAATATTCTTAGTAAAAATGTAGCTTTTAAAAAAGCAAAAAAATTGTATGTTCAGAAAGTCTATAAAACCAGTAAAAGCAAAGTTGTAGCTCATCAAAAATACGTTCTTATTCGTCAAATTCCGAATCGAATTTTTCAATTTGAAATAACCAAAAAATTAAGCAATTTTCGGGCAAAACCTATTAACATTTTAAGTGTTTAAAAAAATCTTTAATTTTGTTTTATATAAAAGTCTCTAGCATTAAAACTAAGCGAGTTACGCACAAAATAAAGTTGGCCCCTTTTTTTGGTAAAAACAAATCGTGAAAATCTCCCCCTATTTAGTACCGTAAAAATAAATTCATCGTTACCGCTTTACCATTTACTTTATATGTGTATTATTTATACGATCTGTAAGGTTTACCGGTTGGGAGTGCTTAGTTTTGAAAAAAATTGGTTTTATAGTAAAAAAAAATTTTCCTAAAATATTGGAATATGCCATTTTTTCAAAATAACTTAAAAAGTATTAGGGATACTAAAAATTTCAAGAAGTAAAAAGTAGGTAGGTTTTTCTTTTATAAATATGATAGATTTATTTTGTTTTTATGTAAGACAAAAATTGGTTAAAATATGGCTGTTCATGTTCATATTTTGCATACACTCGTGATTGGTGACTCGTTCAGGCCCTTTCAGTCATGTAAAAAATACATAAGTAAAGTAAATTGTTTGTAAAGCGGTAACGATTAATTTAATTTGGGGTGCTAATAGGGGGAAATTTTCACGATTTTTTTACCAAAAGAAAGGAGTCAACTTGATTTTGAGCATTAGCTCGCTTAGTTTTGATGCTAGAAACTTTTTAAAACATAAAAATAAAGCTTTATTAAAAAAGTTTTAATTGGTTTTTCCCGAAAAGTGCTTCATTTCTTAGTTATTTCACGTTGAAATATTTGATTTGGAATTTGACGAATAAGAATGTATTTTTCATGAGCTACTGCTTTTGCAGGGTCTACAGACTTTACGAGTTCACAATGTTTTTCATTTTTTTTTATATTATGGTACATTTTTGCTAAGAATATTTTTTCGATCAAATACTTACTTTTTGAGTTATTTGTGAAAATCGTATAAAAACGTGATTTTTTTGTCGAAAAATAAACATTTTCAATCGTAAATAACTCGAAAAGTATTACCTAAGTTAAAATTTTATAGAACTAAAATTGCTTAGAATTAGTCAATTTATCCATCTCCGGAGTTATTTTAAACGCGCAGTGTTTCACCCCCCAACTAGGGGTGACTGTCACTCCCCGAGTAAAAGCAACCAACGGCACAAACCGTCCAAATTTTCATGCAATTCGGAGTTGATCCTGAAAATACACGGTATCGCCGTATTTACCGTTCATTTACTGGACTACAAGATGTTTCTATAATCTGTATTTAATCCTACATAATAATAATAATAATCAGACGAAATTACAAAAAAAAATCATAGATTAAGTAAATTATTTATCTTTTATTAAAATTATAATTTTTATTCGATTTTGCCGCTTTTAGAAGTGCCTTGTTTTTATAACATAGTTATAAAATTCACTGCAAGTCCTCCTGAAATTGGTTTTCGTGGGTGAAAATCGGGACATTTAGTGTCCCGATCAGGTACAAATCGGTACGCGTCCCAGACCCCTGAAAATCGGGACGTCCCGCGCAAATCGGGACCCCTGGTAACGCTAATCGTTACTCAACTTTTTTTCTCAGTTTTTTGTTAAATTCTCAAAGTAAATATAATAAAGCATAACATATAAAAAAATCGTGATGGAGGTATTTTCCAAAACAAGCGAAAAAAATTCTGAAACTTAGATGTATTGCGCGCTATTCGTTAATACGTCTCAAATTAAAAAATCCTTTATGGATGGTACGTTAGTCAACTTTTTTTCTCAGTTTTTTGTTAAATTCTCAAAGTAAATATAATAAAGCATAACATATAAAAAAACGTGATGGAGGTATTTTCCAAAACAAGAGAAAAAAATTCTGAAACTTAGATGTATTGCGGGCTATTCGGTAATACGTCTCAAATTCAAAAATCCTTTATGGACGGATCGTTAGTCAACTTTTTTTCTCAGTTTTTTGTTAAATTCTCGAAGTAAATATAATAAAGCATAACATATAAAAAAATCGTGATGGAGGTATTTTTCAAAACAAGCGAAAAAAATTCTGAAACTTAGATGTATTGAGGGCTATTCGGTAATACGTCTCAAATTCAAAAATCCTTTATGGATAGATCGTTAGTCAACTTTTTTTCTCAGTTTTTTGTTAAATTCTCAAAGTAAATATAATTAAGCATAACATATAAAAAAATCGGGACGTATTTTCCAAAACAAGCGAAAAAAATTCTGAAACTTAGATGTATTGCGCGCTATTCGTTAATACGTCTCAAATTCAAAAATCCTTTATGGATGGTACGTTAGTCAACTTTTTTTCTCAGTTTACTCAACTTTTCTCAAAATACCTCCATCGCGATTTTTTTATATGTTATACTTTATTATATTTACTTTGAGAATTTAACAAGAAACAGAAAAAAGTTGACTAACGTACCATCCATAAAGGATTTTCGAATTTGAGACGTATTACCGAATAGCCCGCAATACATCTAAGTTTCAGAATTTTTTTCTCTTGTTTTGGAAAATACCTCCATCACGTTTTTTTTTATATGTTATGCTTTATTATATTTACTTTGAGAATTTAACAAAAAACTGAGAAAAAAAGTTGACTAACATACCATCCATAAAGGATTTTTGAATTTGAGACGTATTAACGAATAGCGCGCAATACATCTAAGTTTCAGAATTTTTTTCGCTTGTTTTGAAAAATACCTCCATCACGATTTTTTTATATGTTATGCTTTATTATATTTACTTTGAGAATTTAACAAGAAACTGAGAAAAAAAGTTGACTAACGTACCATCCATAAAGGATTTTTGAATTTGGGACGTATTACCGAATAGCCCGCAATACATCTAAGTTTCAGAATTTTTTTCTCTTGTTTTGGAAAATACCTCCATCACGTTTTTTTTATATGTTATGCTTTATTATATTTACTTTGAGAATTTAACAAAAAACTGAGAAAAAAAGTTGACTAACGTACCATCCATAAAGGATTTTTGAATTTGAGACGTATTAACGAATAGCGCGCAATACATCTAAGTTTCAGAATTTTTTTCGCTTGTTTTGGAAAATACCTCCATCACGATTTTTTTATATGTTATGCTTTATTATATTTACTTTGAGAATTTAACAAAAAACTGAGAAAAAAAGTTGACTAACGTACCATCCATAAAGGATTTTTGAATTTGAGACGTATTAACGAATACCGCGCAATACATCTAAGTTTCAGAATTTTTTTCGCTTGTTTTGGAAAATACCTCCATCACGATTTTTTTATATGTTATGCTTAATTATATTTACTTTGAGAATTTAACAAAAAACTGAGAAAAAAAGTTGACTAACCATCCATCCATAAAGGATTTTTGAATTTAAGACGTATTACCGAATAGCCCGCAATACATCTAAGTTTCAGAATTTTTTTCTCTTGTTTTGGAAAATACCTCCATCACGTTTTTTTTATATGTTATGCTTTATTATATTTACTTTGAGAATTTAACAAAAAACTGAGAAAAAAAGTTGACTAACGTACCATCCTTAAAGGATTTTTGAATTTGAGACGTATTAACGAATACCGCGCAATACATCTAAGTTTCAGAATTTTTTTCGCTTGTTTTGGAAAATACCTCCATCACGATTTTTTTATATGTTATGCTTAATTATAGTTACTTTGAGAATTTAGCAAAAAACTGAGAAAAAAAGTTGACTAACGATCCATCCATAAAGGATTTTTGAATTTGAGACGTATTAACGAATAGCGCGCAATACATCTAAGTTTCAGAAGTTTTTTCGCTTGTTTTGGAAAATACCTCCATCACGATTTTTTATATGTTATGCTTTATTATATTTACTTTGAGAATTTAACAAAAAACTGAGAAAAAAAGTTGACTAACGTACCATCCATAAAGGATTTTTGAATTTGAGACGTATTAACGAATACCGCGCAATACATCTAAGTTTCAGAATTTTTTTCGCTTGTTTTGGAAAATACCTCCATAATGATTTTGTTATATGTTATGCTTTATTATATTTACTTTGAGCATTTAACAAAAAACTGAGAAAAAAAGTTGACTAACGATCCATCCATAAAGGATTTTTGAATTTGAGACGTATTAACGAATACCGCGCAATAGATCTAAGTTTCAGAATTTTTTTCGGTTGTTTTGGAAAATACCTCCATCACGATTTTTTTATATGTTATGCTTAATTATATTTACTTTGAGAATTTAACAAAAAACTGAAGAAAAAAAGTTGACTAACGTACCATCCACAAAGGATTTTTGAATTTGAGACGTATTACCGAATAGCCCGCAATACATCTAAGTTTCAGAATTTTTTTCTCTTGTTTTGGAAAATACCTCCATCACGTTTTTTTATATGTTATGCTTTATTATATTTACTTTGAGAATTTAACAAAAAACTGAGAAAAAAAGTTGACTAACGTACCATTCATAAAGGATTTTTGAATTTGAGACGTATTAACGAATAGCGCGCAATACATCTAAGTTTCAGAATTTTTTTCTCTTGTTTTGGAAAATACCTCCATCACGTTTTTTTTATGTTATGCTTTATTATATTTACTTTGAGAATTTAACAAGAAACTGAGAAAAAAAGTTGACTAACGTACCATCCATAAAGGATTTTTGAATTTGAGACGTATTACCGAATAGCCCGCAATACATCTAAGTTTCAGAATTTTTTTCTCTTGTTTTGGAAAATACCTCCATCACGTTTTTTTATATGTTATGCTTTATTATATTTACTTTGAGAATTTAACAAAAAACTGAGAAAAAAAGTTGACTAACGTACCATTCATAAAGGATTTTTGAATTTGAGACGTATTAACGAATAGCGCGCAATACATCTAAGTTTCAGAATTTTTTTCGCTTGTTTTGGAAAATACCTCCATCACGATTTTTTTACATGTTATGCTTTATTATATTTACTTTGAGAATTTAACAAAAAACCGAGAAAAAAAGTTGACTAACGTACCATCCATAAAGGATTTTTGAATTTGAGTGGCATTATCTACTCACCGTCAATACATCGCCCGTTTAAATTTTTTTTTCCAAACATATATATTATGTAACATTTTTCTTGTCAATATTATCTGTTTTATTCATTTTTGACAAATTTATACCAAATTTTTGTGAAAATATAAAAAAAAATTATGGATGAAATTTATGGCTAAGGTAACACCGGTTCAAATTCTCTATTTTTAATATAAGACTGATGTTCACTTATTCTAACGTTTAATGGTCTTGATGTTTCACCTAAATAAAATTGTTTGCATTCACAAGGTATTTTATAAATGCAATTCTTTGTTCTTTCTTGTTCATTGTTAGGTTTAGTTTTAGATAGAATAGATCTTAATGTGTTTGTTGTTTTGAATGTTGTTGAAATGTTGAATTTATTTCCTATTGTTTTAAGTTTCTCGGATAGTCCTTTTATATATGGTATTGTTATTTTCCTCGTATTATTTCTTGTGAATGTTGTAGGATCCCGTTCTAAGTTGTTCTGTTCCATTCGATCCAATCTTGTCAATTCCTTATTTATAAACGATAAAGGATAATCATTTTTTAATAAAACAGATGTTAACAATTGTTTTTCTTCTAAAAATGAATTTTTGTTAGAACAAGTAATTTTGGCTCTATCATATAAGGATTTAATGATTCCCTTTTTAACGTTGATATTGTGATTTGATTTGTAATTGAGATATCTGTTGGTGTGTGTTGGTTTTCTATACACTTGAGTCTCATATCCAGTCTTCTTTGAGACTAAAACATCGAGGAAAGGCAAAGTGTTATTGTATTCCTTTTCCATTGTAAATTTTATTGTCTCGTCTTGATCGTTTATAATATTCAGGAATGTATCCAACAATTCTGATCTATGAGGCCATATTGAAAACACATCATCTACATATCTCCACCATACTGTGGGTTTTAAATTTTGTTTAGAAATGATATTAGTTTCGAAATCCTCCATAAATATATTAGCCAATAATGGAGATAAAGGAAAGCCCATTGCTAGACCAAAATTTTGTTTATAGAATTCATTATTTAGTTGAAAATAGGTATTATTAGTACATAATGTCAATAACTCCATTATAGCTGATACATTTAGTTTTGTCCTAGTTGTCAATGTATTATCATTTTCTAACTTCGTTTTAATTATGTTTAAAGTTTTATCTAATGGCACATTTGTAAATAAACTGTTTATGTCAAAACTTACTAAAATATTATTTGGATTAAATTCAATATTTGTTAATTTGTTTAAAAAATGTTGTGTATTTTTTATAAATGTGTCATTATTATTTGCAAATGGTTTTATAATATTTAATAAAAATTTTGATAGCTCACTATAGGAGAATAATTGATGGTACTACAAATGGGTCTAAAGTCTAAGTGGAATATTCGCTTTATGAATTTTCGGTACTCCATAAAAATGTGGTGTCTTACTGTAATGAGGTGTCATTAATTTTCTTTGATAGTACGTTAGATCATTTTTAAATTTGAATAAAGTTCTTTAGATTATGTTTTCCAGTGTCTTCGTTGGATCCTTCGTTAATTTGGTATAAGGTCCATTTGTAATTAGATCTGTAATTTTGTCCTCATATTGTATTTTATCCATTATTACAGTTGCATTTCCTTTATCTGCTGGTAGGATTGTTATGGAGTCATCACTTTTTAAAGTTTTTAAAGCTTTCATTTCCTCTTTGCTGATGTTCTGTTCAATTTTATTAGATTTTTCCAATTCAAGTTTACATAGTACCCTATATTGTTCTTTTTCATGATTTGGTAAACACTGGGATATTTTTTTCACTGAGCTAATTATGTCTAATTTTGGAATAGATGGATGAGTAACAGCATAGTTTAAACCTTTTGACAATACTAAATTTTCAGTTGCATTTAAATTTTTATTTGATAGATTGACAACTGTCGCTAATATGTCATTATTTCTATTTAGGTTATCAAAAGCATGTAAACTATTTTGTTCTAAAAGAATATTAAATTTATTTAAATATATATTTCTTTGTTTTTGGTATGAATTTTGATAAATTATTTGTAAACTAAAAGTAATTCGATCAAAATCAGAATTTAATATCATTCCAAAAAGCAAATCTTCAATACTTACGATGTCTTGTTCGATAAAAAATAAATTTGACCTATGAAATTGTAACCTTTCTAAATAATAACTAAAATTTTTTAGTAAAATTGTGGCTTATTTCCCATAGAAAATACTTAATTTATTTATTTATTTATAGTACTATACAAATGACCTGGCCTCTTGTAACTAATCCAGGTCGTTTCCTGATGGGATTACAGTAGTTTATCTTTACATTATTACTTTAAGAATTTTCTATATTTGACTAATTAACAATAGCCCTAATCTACTACTAATTATGAAAACTACAAATTGTAAACAATTCTAATGAACAAATAAACAAAAACTAATAAACAAAAGATAAATTATTAATTTTTTTTGAACATATAATTTTTATTAAAGTGCTCCAATTTCTCATTCCCAGATGAGAAATGCCAGCACTATTCATCTAAAAATAGTCACGAATAATTTTAAGTGCAGGTCTAATCGACTTTATGATATTCTTAATGGTATTTCGGTGAGCCTCAGACCATTGAGTTTTAAAATTTCAGGTTTTTAGTTTAATTTTTTTTGTTTGATTAATAATTTTTTGATTTTTGATTTATTTTATTTTATTTTATATTTGATATTAATTTTTAATTTTTTATTATATAAATATTTATTTAATTATTACAATATTTTATTTTATATTGTTATATGTAATTTTAATATTTTTTCTGTATAATTTCTTATTCAAATTCATAGAGGTTGGATATTATTTACTTGATTTCTTCTTCGTCTAATATTATATAATTCTAATTGTTTCTTTGATATTATGTCCGCTAAATTGTTTAGTGTATTAAATAATTCTTCATTTTGTATTATATTTTCTATATTTATGCCAACAAGGTCTCTTCTCATTTTTTGTAGTTTTTGTGTATTTGTTTGTCTTTCGCAATTAAATACTATGTGTTCTGGTGTGCCCTGTAAGAATAATGTATTAATTCTTTTTTTGGGGTAAAATAATTTGGTATATTATTTAAATTTGGAATGAAATTATAGAGACGTCTTGCTTTAGGGGAATTATCCCATTCGTTTTGCCATTTTCTATTTAATATTTCTTCTAATTCTCTTTTTGTTCTGATTTCTATTCCCATTAATTGTATTATTTTTTCATAATTTTCTTTTCTTTGCCAATATCTACATGCACGTTTTTGTGCTTCCAAGTGCATGGGCATTACACCAGTCAAGACTGTTAAAGCTGATGTTGCTGTAGTACTGAAGGCTCCTGTCATTCTAACAAGGAAACCTCTTTGTGCTTTATTCAGTTTTTCAATATTTGTATTATTTGTTAGTCTGTGTGCCCATACACTTGCACCGTACCCTACAATTGAGGCAAGTATCGTACTCAGGTATATGCGCATATGCTGGAACGGAATTCTATATTCCCTTTGTGCAATGCAATGCATGACTTTCGCTGCCTTCTCACAGACGCTATTTATATGGTTTGTAAAGAGTCTTGGTTCATCGATTATGATACCAAGATATCTAGTTATTTTTGTTCTTTTTATTGCCTTCCCCCTTATTTGTATACTTGGATTTCTTTCAAGTCTTCCTTTTATAAGGCTATATGTTGTTTTTGTTTCTGATATAGTTAGTTTAACTTTTTTCATCCATTCATTTATATTTTCAAGTACTCCATTTGATTTTATTTCTAGTTCTCTTCTTGAATTAGCATCTATGATAAGCAGCAAATCATCCGCATACGCTATGCTCCCTAGAACTTCAGGATCCACAGCTAACCGTTCCAGCAGTTCTTCTAACATTATGTCCCAAAAAATAGGTCCACACACTAACCTTGTGGACAACCTTTAGTTATATGTCTCGTCTTTTTATTCATTGGACAACTTAAGCTGGCATATCGGTCTTGACAATAGTTTCTGAAACTTCCGTACAAGTTTCTGGGGCAATGCATCTGTCGAAGTCTTTCGAATAATGCCGGCCACCATAAATTGTCAAAAGCTCCAGAAACATCTATAAAGATTATCAAAACATACTTCTTTGTGCTCCCCCCAATTATATTAAAAACTTTATTAATAGCATCTTCTGTTGATTTTCCTTCCCTAAAGCCATATTGATTTGGATGAAGTCCAGTTTCGTGTCTTATTTGATTTAGTCTTTTACAAAGTAATTTTTCATGTAATTTCCCCATTGTGTTTAGTAAACATATTGGTCTAGAAGATTTAGGTAAAGTTGGATCTTTATCTTCTCCTTTACTTATAATTATAACTTCAGCTTGTTTAAAGTTGTTGGGAAACTTTTGTTGTCTTAGACATTCATTATATAAAGAAGTGAGTATTGGTATTAAGTACTCTGAAAGTGCCTGAAGAATTTCTACATGAATGTTATCTGGTCCAGGAGCCTTTTTTCTTTTCATGTTTTTCATACATTCATATATTTCTTCTTCAGTAAATTCTTCTAACTGTCTTTCTTCTGGTATCTCATACTCTTGTATCATCAGTGTTCTAATATTTTTTTGTTCTATTGTTTCATTTTCTAAGTCGTCAGGATGTAGTAATACATCTAGTAGTGTATCAGCTGAATTCTCCCAACTTTTTGTATATGAACCATCTGCTTTTTGTAAAGTAGAAAGCATTGTTGGACATTTAAGTTTTTTAGATACAATTTTGTATGGGACACCCCACATATCTAATTCTAAATGTCTTGAAACAAAAGCTTCCCAACTTCTCGCTTTCGTTATATTTATTTCTTCTTTATATTCGTTTTTTAATCTTCTATACTCTCCTAGAAGTATTTGTCTCTCGAGAAAGATACTACATCGTTGATATCGCTTTCGGGCATATCTTACTCTGCTTGTCATTCTCGTGAGGTTTTCCTTCCAGGCAAAGTTTTTTACTTTTTTATTCTTGGATATTTTTGGAATTGCTGTATCCATTGCTTTTCTAATTGCTTTAGTTAATTCTTTTGTCGCAGTATTTATATTATCCCCTCTTTGTATCAGATGTGGTGCACGGAATTTAGACCTAAGTAGTTCAAAATTCGCTTTTCTTATATTGTACCTCCAGTGCCGTTTTATCCATTGGGCGCTTGGGGCGGGCGCCCAGGGGCCCGGGCCCCGGAGGGGCCCGTAGCGACCCTTCCTTTTATTAATAACAAATTAAAGTCCGCTAAATAATCGAGGACCAATTTTTAAATAGAGAAAAAGACTACTAAATACCTGCGATTTCGATATGGTCTGATTTTAAGACTAATAAATAAGAACTGTGACAACTTTTAAACCAAAGAGCGATTCCTTAGAAAATTGTAAAAAAATGTATGAAACTGGAGACAAAGCTTATTATAGAAGATTAAATGAAAGCAACTCTTATAGAGTAAAACCCAATGGAGGCAAAGAGAAGTGTTAAAGCTGTTTATTGTAACCTGTGCAAATTATTTTCAATTGAAAAAAATAGTTTAACTAATTTTACATATATTTTACCCACTGGAAATATTTGAATAGTTTACTCAAATCTCACGAAGAAAGTAAATTTCATCTGAACTCTATGGTTACATTAATAACAAGATCATCAGTTGGAGTTAGATGGATCATCAGTTAAATTAGAGCTATAGACGCTACAGACTATTGAGTAAAGGTCCTAAGAAGAGTTGTTGTCACAATTAAATTACTTGCTTCTCAAGGACTAGCTTTTCATTGATCCCATGAGAATTTAACGAGTCGTCATAAGGGAAATTACTTAAGTTGTCTTGTATACTTTGCTTTTGACAACTTCTTAGCTCAGCATTTACAGCGGAATGCGAGTAAAGAAAAAGGTTCAGTTAGCTATCTGTCTGACCAAACTTGCAATGAATTCTTGGAAGCGATGAAAACAAAACATGTAGAAACTTTTGACGCCGTAAATGCTTTACTTAAAAACTACGGATCCATCAAACATATTTTTCCAGTTAAGCAATAATAGAGACAAAAAATCAGCAGTTAGAAGTGAAGCCAAGGCCCTCCATACATGTTGTGAATGCAACAAGCAAAACGTTAGAAACTGTGGACTTGAACGTGTCAATTGGAGTAGAATTAATGACATTTGAGATTTGTTTGAGACGTAAGAAATAAACTAAGCGAAATTGAACTAGAAGCCAAAAATATTTTTTTGTGAAGGCAATAATCTCAAACACATTCTATAGAATTGGCCTTCAAAAAACAAAGAAAAAAACATTTTTCGATGAAGCAGTTGAAAGTGAAACAATTTTAAAGGGACAAGAGATATTCAGAATTGATGTACCTATTTAATGTTATATGCCACAATATTTCTCAAGATCTTTTAAAGAGACTATAATGCTACAAAGATGTTACATCAGCTGTTAGATGTTTCTTTACGATAAATAAAGAAGAATTACCTTTAATTCAAGTTTATTTGACGATACCAATTTCTAATGCGTCAGGCGAGCGGTCTTTTTGGGCTTTAAAAAGAATAAAGATACATATATTGAAGGTCAAAGGGCCAAGAAAAGCTAGACGCATTATCACTATTGTATTATAAAAAATGAAGAAGTGGAGCAACTGAATTTTGATAGTATTAATATGGCAGTTTGCTAATGCCTAGTCAAGAAAAAAAGTTAGCTAATATTTGTCTTATATATTTTTTAGAATAAGTTTTTTTGTTTGTCATGTGTTGTTCTGTAGAACTTTCTGATTTTTTTTATATTTTTAAATGTATTTTTTGGAATATTTTTTACGTTTGATATTCTTCTCGTTTGTTTTAAAAACCTTTTTTTTAATTTTTAAAAATGTATGGGTTTTACGTAAAATGTATGGGTAATAAACGTTTATAGTTAATGCAGGTTAATGCATGTGTTTTTTTGTTAAAAAAATTGACAACGAATAGCAATGAAGGGGGCCCCTAAATCTCTAGTGCCCAGGGCCCGAAGTTAGGTTAAACCGGCACTGTGTACCTCAACGAAGACATTTCCGTATTACGTGGCTGTAGGTTACTCAAATTGAACGTTATGCTTAGAAATAGGTTCCCTAACCATTTCCGTGGTTATTTTGACCAAAAAATAACCGCTCCCAAGATAAAAGCGCCATAGTATATAGGGTAGACTTTGAATTAAGAGATAATTAGAGGCTATTTCCAAAATTTCATTAAAATCCATGCAGGATAGAATTCGGAGTAATATCCTTTTCTTGCTCTCATTGACTGGCATATGGTAATTAAACAATTTACTTATTGTAATCATTATTACAGATTGCAAATAAGTGTGTGATGTTAAAAAAGAAATATGTTTTCGTGGATGTTTATTATTTGAATGATTAGTCGTATTATCTTGACTGGCGTAAGACTGTTAACTGGACTGACATAGGGTGGAATGCACAAAACGTAGTATACGATGTCAGTTGGACAAGTATAAAAACAAAATTCGACACCGAGTGTCGGCATCTTTTGTAAAACATAGGCGGCGCAATAGAAATTAATGAGTAAACTTTTATTTTAAATTATGGTCTAAAATTTGTTAAACAGTAATAATATTGTTAATTATTCACATTTCTTTATGCAATTGACACCAAAGATGATTAAAAATACATAATACAAATGCAACTTACCATGCTTATTAATTTAAGAACTAAAGAAATGAGCCTACACAAATGAGCCTATGTTGCGAAAATACTGTCACGATCCATTACTTTTGTGTCAAATTATCTTTATTCGTATCATTGATTAGCTATCTATTTAGAGTACTGTAATCGTCAACCAATTTTACATCTATAAGTTATTTTTTAATATGCAAATACCCGTCAACGAATACATAATTGTCCAAGTTCAATGCATAACAATCACCTAGGAACGTTGTTTTTCCGTCACTTCCAACTGTAATGCATTAGGGAGAATTCGATAATCTAATACTCACTGAAAAAAGGGGTCTGGGATCAACATTAGATAGAATTTTTTACATAATCTCACAGTCAGAGTGGTACTCAGGTACATGCTAACGTGTACGCAAATAAAAAAGATACGTACACGCGAAACGCCATCAAGTCAGTTACGTCATTATTTAGCGTGCACTGTTACTGGTTTTTTGCGTACACGCTAACTTGAGCCGCGTGTATGCTGTGGTAAGAATATACCGCGAGTATCAGTAAGTCATAGTGTTAGAATGTGTTTAATCGCGTTGTGTTTACACTTTAATATTGCTTAGTAAAGAGATTTCTTATGTTTTATTTGTTTAGTGTTTGTTTTTAAATTAACTATGGAGTGTGGAAAATTATTTAGTTCTGTTAATGAGTTTAACAAAATTTTAAAACAGTATAAAAAAGGTAAGAGACTATAAATTAATATATATTTTTTTAGTCATAAGTGAAATAGTATTACCGTCCAAAATTAAAATAAAAGGAAGACCTAAAGCTTTCACAATAATAATTAACTTGTTCTGAAGCTGTTTCCTTGTAACATTTTTGAAATCAACTATTCTAAATGGGAAATAAGCCACAATTTAACTAAAAAAATATTTTATTAACGTTTTGACGTCCAAATTGGACGTCGTTTTCAAAATACAAAATATTAATAAATTAAATAATAATGTTCTTGCTTAGTAAAAAATTTCTTTTAATAATTTATTTAATCTGACTAATATTTGTATTTTGACAACGACATCGGATAGGACGTCAAAACGTTAATAAAATAATTTTTTAGTTAAATTGTGGCTTATTTCCCATTTAGAATAGTTGATTATAATAATTAACTTGCGTATAAAAATTATTTTAACAATATGTTGTACATGTCATGTCAACTAAATATGTATTTATTTTGCGATTATAATAATTAACTTGCGTATAAAAATTATTTTAACAATATTTTGTACATGTCATGTCACTAAATAGATATTTATTGTGCTAACCTGAAAATATACTTTTATATACAGGGTGTAACAAAAATACAGGTCATAAATTAAACCACATATTCTGGGACCAAAAATAGTTCGAATGAACCTAACTTATCTTAGTACAAATATGCACACAAAAGAAGTTACAGCCCTTTGAAGTTACAAAATGAAAATCGATTTTTTTGAATATATCGAAAACTATTAGAGGTTTTTTGTTGAAAATGGACATGTAGCATTCTTATGGAAAGAACATCTTAAAGAAAAATTATAGTGAAATTTCTGCACTCCATAAAAATTTTATGGGGGTTTTGTTCCCTTAAACCCCCCCAAACTTTTGTGTCCGTTTCAAATAAATTATTATTGTGGTGCCATTAGTTAAATTCAATATTTTTAAAACTTTTTTGAATCGTAGTATTTTTTCGATAAGGCAGTTTTTATCGAGTTGCGGCTTCTTTTTTAATATGTTTACATAAAAATTTTGAGGGTTTTGTTCCTTTAAACCCCCCAAATGTTTGTGTACGTTCCAATTAAACTATTACTGAGGTACCATCAGTTAAACACAGTGTTTTTAAAACTTTTTTGCCTCTTTGTCTTTTTTTGATAAAGCATCTTTTATCGAGATGTGGCTTCTTTTTTAATACGGTTCAAAATATACTTAAAAATGTAAATCATAAATAAATTTTCATATTATTACCAAGTCTCCATAACCGTACTTTACCATATACAAATATGTGGTGGATTTGACAAACATTCAAATATCTCGATAAAAACTGACTTTTGAAAAAAGTACTAAGAGACAAAAAAGTTTTTAAAAACTTGTGTTTAAGTAATGGCTCTACAATAATAATTAAATTGGAACGTACACAAAAGTTTGGGGGGGTTTAAAGGAACCAAACCTCCATAAAATTTTTATGGGTGTCCAAATTCCATTATAATTTTTTCTTAAAATACTACTGCCATAAGAATACCACATGCCCATTTTCAATAAAAAATATCTAATAGTTTTCGATATATTTAAAAAAATCGATTTTCATTTTGTAACTTCAAAGGGCTGTAACTTTTTTTCCGTGCACATCTGTACTAAGGTAAGTTAGGTTAAATCGAACTATTTTTGGTCCCAGCATATGCGATTAAATTTATGACCTGTATTTTTGTTACACCCTGTATGTATACATACATTGATTTATTACAATTAAGTTTGAAACATCTGAATAGTTCTGCTTCCCTTCCCTTTAATAACAAATATTTTTCTATCAAACAAACACTAAACATATCAAAATAGCGTGTAGGTACCAAATTATACATTCACTGCGTACGCTAAATAATGACGTCACTGGCTTGATGAAGTTTAAGCGTGTACCTAACTTTTTTATTTGCGTACACGTTAGCGTGTACCTAGACACATCGGTTAAATATAACAACTGAAGGTTTAAATAGTATGAACAAAGCAAATCTAAAAGAATTTGCAGGGTTCAAAAGACCTCTTATATTATAGGAAACTAATAAAATTTGTTCAGCCCATACTAACTGAAGATGACCATTATAGTCAAAAAATTCTTATTGGTCACTGTGATGATGGCTATAACAAAATTCCATTAATTACGATATCCAATCTGCGCAATTTCGCGTCATCAAATCTTGTAAAATATATGGAACATCCTGTATAAACATATATTACGGTTATTAAAATTTAAAATTGATGATTAAAAGTATATAATACAAATGAAATTTAATGTGCTTATTAATTTAAGGACTAAAGAAATGAGACAGCAATTTTATTATACAAATAAAATAAATAATTGTAAGGCTATGACGACGACACTGTTTATATTGAGTTTATATGAGAGTTATATGAGAAGGAATTTGGCCAGATAACGATACGATTTAAGTGTAAGCATTTCCGAACAATTTGACCAATTACACTTCAGTATTGCCCAATAAGATACGTTAGAAAGTAATAAGCCACACCCGTGTCCATGTGGACTACTACAAGGAATGATCAATTGCAAATATTTATGAATGGTTTATCTTTATTTCTATGCTCGCCGTAGAATTATTGACTGGACCCCAAAACGTCCTCTGGTTCAATTCACATCGTATCTACTGTACCTGCTAATGCTTCAAGTAGGTACTACATTTTTGAAAATTTTACTACACTAACCAAGCATTAAATGCTTTGAAAATGTAGTAAAACACTTACAAAGCATTTGTAAGTGTAGTAATGCTTTGTAAGTGTAGTAAAATCTTGAAAAATATACTACATACTTGAAGCATTAGCAGGTACTACGTTTTATGCATTCCACCCATAATATAAACATTTTCAAGTAATACTTGTCGTAAATTTATAACTGTTATCACCTTTTAGATGCATCGTGCCCATTTAATTACTTTATGAAAATTAACAGTGAAGAATGAAAGAACCATCATACCTAAGCAAGTAAGCAACAATAACAATGATGATTTCGCGACATCATCGTAAAGATAATAATATCAAAATGATTGCTCGAAAAACACTGTGCAACAGCACAACTTGCAATATAACTATAACTATTTTTTCTATTACTATTCTAACTATCTTTCCATAGTTCAATTTAAAAATTATTCGATAATAATGGCTATGCAAATTATTATTAATTAATAGTACTGTTCTTACGATGTCAGTTGGACCAGTATAAAAACAAAATTCGACACCGATTGTCGGCACCGTTTGTAAAACATAGGCGGCGCAATAGAAATTAATGAGTAAACTTTTATTTTTAAATTATGGTTCAATATTTGTTAAACAGTAGTAATGTTGTTAACTGTTCACATTTCTTTATGAAATTGACACCAAAGATAATTAAAAATACATAATACAAATGAAATTTAACGTGCTTATTAATTTGAGAACTAAAGAAATAAGACTACACTTTGAATATACACATAAAATACATGAAAACGAACAATTCCTCTTCCAGTCGAATTGTCTAATTCATGACTAATGAAGAGATCACTTTTACTACTGTATAAAGGATATATTTTTATACATAGGACATATTTTTGACAAGTTGAAATATATCACTATCCGTGTGTTCAGAACTTGATTCGACACTTGTCGTGTTTATAACTACCACACCAATATTGGAAAAGAAGTGAAAGGCGCAATTTACACAACAGTTATCAGACCAATAATGACATAAATACGCGGCAGAAACACGACTTGATACAGAAAGGACAGAAAGAATGCTAGAAACAGCAGAGATGAAAATACTTTGAAAAATCGATGGGATATGGGAAGAGGTAGAAGTGCAGATATACGACAGATATGCAAGGTGGACAACATCAATAACTGGGTAAAAAGCAGAAGAGTATAATGGAACAACTACATGAGCCAAATGACAAAAAACAAAGTAGTAAGGACGGCGAGAGACGGTTCCCCAATAGGAAGACGATCAGTTAGGTCTGTATCCCGCGTATGAAAAAAAAAGTTGAATAATGGTAAGCTGAAAATTTGTTAATAGCTTAAACGGTGTCTAGTCGGATAAACTGTGATATATGAGAACACTGTAACAGGGGTAGTTTTAATTGTGGTTAAAAATTTGGAACGGTCAGACTTAAACTCTCCGAACAGAGATTAAACTCTCATGCAAAAATCAGACTGCTATTTATCAGCTGTCATAATTCCTGTCATTTGACATATTCTACATGTTCCACTCATTAAAACGCCCATTTGGTGATAAATAGTAGGCTGATTTTTGCATGAGAGTTTAATCTCTGTTCGGAGAGTTTAAGTCTGTTCTGTCGGACAAAATACATGTGCCGTTTTCGTGGTCTGGCCGTTCCAAATTTTTACCTGTTCCACAATTAAAACTTCCCCTATTCCAGTGTTCCCATATATCAAAGTTTCTCCAACTACACACCCTTAAGCTATTAAAAAATTTTCAGCTTGCTATTAATCAACTTTTTTTTCATACGCGGGATCCAAAACTAAGTGGGAAGACCACGAAAACGATGGAATGACAACTTACTGGAGCCACATTGAAAAACAGACAGTCATGTCTACACAAGAAGAAGAAGAAGGAAAAGAAGAAGAAGACATTAATATTGGTGACAAAGCAAGATAATATTTTTATTTTACTTGAACTTGAGCTACACAATTTTTCCAAATGTCACTTTTGACTTGTAAGTATATATATTGTATTAAAACAGAAAATAGTGAAGAATTACCAAGAATGATGGAAGCACTAGATAGTGAACCGACAAAGATGGGAGTGAACATCGCTTACAGTAAAACAAAAGCCATGACCAATCAACAAGGAGAACCAATAATTACAGTGGCACAAACAAGAATAAAGCAAGTAAAAGAGATATTCTAGGACAAATCAATAAATTAAATAAAAAAAATCAGACCGAAGAAATAAAAAAAATAATAAGATGGGCCTGGGCATCACTCGGAAAACTGTCTTTTATTCTAAAGAAAAAAAATACCCCCAATACCTAAAATCAAGAGTCTTCAATCAATGTACACTCCCTCTCCTCATATATGGCTCTTAGACATGGACACATACAAAGGAAAATATGGAAAAAATAAAAATATGAAACATGAAAAATTCCATTAATTACATTATCCACTCAGCGGACTGAGCAAATTGACGTCATTAAATCTCGCATAATATATGGGACATCCTGTATAAACAATACAGTTTCAGTATAATACAATACAATAAAATTTAAAATTGATCATTAAAAGTATATAAATACTTACAAATGCAATTTAATGTGCTTATTCATTTTTTAAGTACTAAAGAAATGAGACAAAAAATGTATTATAAAAATAAAATAATTGTAAGTTATGACGACGACACTGTTTATTTAGTGTTTATATTGCTTGCCGCCTTTGAAACATGAGAAGGTATTTTGACCAGATAACGATATGATTTGAGCCTAAGCACTTCCGAACAATTTGACCAATTACTCTTCAGTATTGCCCAATAAGATACGTTAGAAAGTAGTAAGCCACACCCGCGTCCATGTGGACTAATACAAGGAGTGATCAATTTTGAAGCAAGCAAATGTTTATATGGTTTATCTTTATTTCTATGCTCTTCGTAGAATTATTGACCGGACCCCAAAAATGCTTCTGGTCCAACTGACATCGTAAGAACAGTAATCTAAAGTATAATTCAATAAGGGATGCAGGGCGATGTAAACATTACCACGTGTAGGCCTCAACAGGGCCGCATTTAGGATTATCTTTTTGTTTAGTCAGAATATATTATCTTTAAAATACCAAATTTATATTTTAATTTTGCAAAAGTGCTCGACAAAGAACCTGATTGTTTTAGTTGATATCCGATAATAGGAACCATTTATACAGGGCGAAAAACCCAAGAATTTATTTTTTTGCCAACAATTTTATGTACAGAGTGCCTACAAAAAATATAAGTTTTATTTTTAATTTTTGATATACTTAGTTGTTTGTACAATTCCTAAAAGTTTCATAAAAATAATAACAAAAAAAATACTCATTACTCAATTACATATGTTGAAATAATATACAAGGTGTCCCAAAAGTAGGAGAACGGTCGAATATTTCGCGAACTAAACATAAATATTTCGAAAAACTGAAAAATACATATTCAATAATTTTCAAAAATCTATCCAATGATATCAAACACCAATCCCCACTACACCCCCTGGATGTGGGGGGGGGGGGGGGTAACTTTAAAATATCAAATGGAAACCCCTAGTTTTTGTTGCAGATTTGGATTCGTTAAGTAAAAGTAAGCAACTTTTATTCAAGAGATTTTTTCGAACTGTGGATAGACGGCGCTATAATTGAGAAAAACGATTTATCCTGATACCATAGGTAAATTATAGAAACGGTCTAATATCTCGAGAAATACACTTCCAAATGAGAAACCAAAAAAAAAGGTTTTTAATACTTTTCGAAAACCTATCGAATAACACCTAAAACATGATCCTCCAACTTACCCCCTGGAGGTGGGGTGGGGGTAACTTTAAAATCTTAAATAGCAACCCGCACTTTTTATTACAGATTCGGATTCGTCATGAAAAATTAAGCAACATTTATTCGAAACATTTTTAGAATTGTTGATAGATGGCGCTTTAATTGGAAAAATACGATTTATTAGCGCCATCTATCAGCAATTTTAAAAAATGTTTCGAATAAATGTTGCTTAATTTTTCATGACGAATTCGAATCTGCAATAAAAAGAGGGGGTTGCTGTTTAAGATTTTAAAGTTACCCCCCACCCCACATCCAGGGGGTGGGTTGAAAGGTCATGTTTGGTGTTTATCGATAGGTTTTCGAAAAATATTAAAAAGCTAATGTTGTTCTGAAGCTATTGTCTTGTCGCATTTTTATAATCAATTACTTTTAATGGAAAAAAGCCACAATTTTACCAAAAAAATGATTTTATTAACGTTTCGAAGCCCAAATCGGGTTTCGTTGTCAAAATACAAAATACTACTAAAATAAACAAAAATGTTGTTGCTAAGTAAAAAAATTCTTCTAATAATTTATTTAATCTGACTAATTTATATTAGTACTTCAGACGTACCTATATTATATATTTTAAAGTAGAAGACTTTAAAATGATATCGCCAATATTTATGAGTTGCGTTCCTGGGACGACTTTACTAAAAGATAGTTCATTCGATTACATGAAATCAATGCCAACTCAAGGTTTTTTCCTGGTTTTCCCTCGTGATTTACTATGGAATCTCTAACGCGAAAATTTTACTGTGATCGTTGCATTTGGTTGTCTTTTTAAATACAGATCACATGCTATGATTTTTTTGTGACGGATATTCTTGAGTTGGGATTGATTTCTTGTAATCGAATGAACTATCTTTTAGTAAAGTCGTCCCAGGAACGCAACTCATAAATATTGGCGATATCATTTTAAAGTCTTCTACTTTAAAATGTATAATATACTTCTGAATTGCTAATATCAATGAGTCAGATTAAATAAATTATTAGAAGAATTTTTTTACTTAGCAACAACATTTTTGTTTATTTTAGTAGTATTTTGTATTTTGACAACGAAACCCGATTTGGGCTTCGAAACGTTAATAAAATCATTTCTTTGGTAAAATTGTGGCCTTTTTCCCATTAAAAGTAATTGATTAAAAACCTGTTTTTTGGATTCTCATTTGGAAGTGTATTTCTCGAGATATTAGACTGTTTCTATAATTTACCTATGGTATAAGGATAAATCGTTTTTCCCAATTATAGCGCCATCTATCCAGAGTTAGAAAAAAATTTTTGAATAAAAGTTGCTTACTTTTACGTAACGAATCCAAATCTGCAAGAAAAACTGGGGGTTTCCATTTGAGATTTTAAAGTTAACCCCCACCCCACGTCCAGGGGGTGTAGTGGGGGTTGATGTTTGGTGTCACTGGATAGATTTTTGAAAATTATTGAATACGTATTTTTCAGTTTTTCAATCCGATGTTTATTTCGCAAAATGTTCCACCGTTCCGCTACTTTTGGGACACCCTATATATTATATTCATATATAATTAATTATTAATATGTCGTGACTCGTGACTGTTAACTTATCTAAATTTGAAAATTTTGGGGAATGTATATTACTATAAATATGTCATCAGAAGTAAACGTAAAGTCAAGCAATGAGGCATGCAAGTCATAGGTTTAAGGCCTTGTTTAGATAGGGCGGTTTGCCAACGTAAACGTCGCGATTAACCTGTTTAAACGCTGGTAAACCGCGTAAAACTCGCGGTTGCATATTATGTACGATGATGAGCGGTTGCATTTGTTTCTATGTTAACTTGAACCGCGGCGGTTGGGTTTTTCAGGTAAACCGCGACGTCGACGTTGGCAAACCGCCTGCATATAAACAAGCCCTAAGGTTCAACGAATTGATGATTCGTTTTGTATTCCTTGATCACCGTAAACACACTTCTATCACAAACTTCAACTTTATTGGCCACTTTTTTCACAAATATCTTCAACCACTATCCCAGGATTTTCTTGTCTTTCACATTTAAAATTATTTCTTTAACTTCAACGCTAAGAGGGCTTCTTTTACTGCGTTTTCGAGGAGGACTCCATGTATTTTCAACCAATTCATCAGCAGAATTAGTGGATGACATTTTTGGTTTCAATATCTGTTATGAAATAATATGTGGTTACTGTTACAGTAATCACAATCACGTATAGATAGGGTCGTTATACAAATAAAAATATATACTTAAATAGTTTTAAATCGCACAACAAATAATTGCTAATTCAACATTAACAGCATAAATATAATTTATTGTCCTTTAACCATCAAGACCACTAAAAATTTACTAACAAATTGATTCAAATTACAAAATTTTAATACCGAAATAATACCTACTTAAATCTTGTCCGAACCTGTATGAGCTGCCGACGACGTCGGCAGTAACGAAATAAAGATGGACATTTCGGTTAGTTTTTATATATTTTTGAAGAACGGTTACTTGCATGTATGCATAAAATATTCATTAATTTTATAAATCGGATCATTTTTTCACTTACTATGTGTTCAGTGATAACAATAATTTATTTACTATGCAATAAACACTAATAGTTGAGAAAAGAAAAAAATTAATAAAGTGTCATAATTATACTGTTACTTATCGGAACGAGTAGACTCATTTGGAACATCTTTAACAATTATCTGCTAAATTTATCGTTGTTTATATGCCCTGCATCGCTTATTGAATTATACTTTAGTTTGTGACACAAATACTACAAACAATAAAAGCAAGCTCACAATGGAAACAAAAACCTTGAAATAATTCAACCAAGACAGACTTATTTTTAATTTAGCTATTATTCAGAATTTTTTTTCTAGTCGAACATACAAAACAACCTTACACTTAAAAATGGTCAGGTCGGGTATTCATTTGTATTTGTATGAATAACGTTTATTTTTGTTGTGGCTACAGCTTCACAACATAACAAAAGCATTGCACAACTCGATGTCGAAAATAACACTGTTCCATTGATAAAGGGGCAAGGCAAGGCAAGGCATTTAGCAAGTGCAATACACTTTTCTGTCGACGAGCAGAAATGGGGAGAGGAAATTCGTCATTCGTCAAACTCCTAAAAATATTTAAATGAAATTGCGTAGGAAATGTGCAACGAAAAAATTGGCACGTGTAGTAGTTGTTTCATCACATTTCGCGTCTCTTTTGGTAACCTTGATATTTGTGAGTGCTGTGCTGGCAATAGTCGGATAAGCGGGGGACAGTGGGGAACAATTTCTTCACTTGTGTCTTACTGATGAAAAAAATGTATTTTAGGTGTCATTGTATTCTCTACTTTGTAATATTATTTTCTATCAAATATAGGCCTGGATCCCGCGTACCAAAAAAAGTTGATTAATAGCAAGCTTAAAATTTGTTAATAGCTTAACGGTGTCTAGTCGGACCAACTTTTAATGGATTTAATCGTCGGACTTTTAATAAATTGTGGACCGTGTCATCCTGACAAGTTTATGATTGTGAAAACTCGCAGGTTGTTTTTAAGTTTAGTCAATAGCAAACTTTATATAGACAAGGCGGACACAGCGGGTTGGTTGGGAAAAATATTCCCATGAGATATTTTTGCATAATCACATTCGTGAGACATCCCAGAATAAGGTTCAAGAAGTCGCCCACGAGAAAAGTGGGCCAATTTTTTTTTAACAATTTTTTTTAATCAAATTGCAAAAATCTATATTTTTGGCCCGGACTAATTTTTTTTAGGTTTTTTTGACCATTCTGGACAAAAAAGGTCTCTTATAATTTTTCTCTAAAGTTGATCTTTTTCGAGTTATAAGCAAGTTAAAATTTGAAAAACGCGAAAATGGCCATTTTTAAGACTTAATAACTCGGTCAAAAATTATTATTTTGAAGTCTGAAAGTGAATAAGTCAAAGTTTAAAGTCGCCGCTACATGATCCTGAAGAAATCTGTGTTATTAATTTACTACTAAGCTGTTATTTTTAATTAATAACAATGAGTGGTTAGATCGTATTGACGCTGCTGTAAATGTGAGTGGGAGTAAGATGCACAATTGGACTGCTGGAATGGCTTCTCACTCGCACTCAGCATTTACAGCCCCGCACACGTGCATGGCGCTTATTATTATTACTTAAAAATAACAGCTTAGTAATAAAATAATGACAAAAATTTCTTCAGGATCTTGTAGGGGGGGGGGGCTTTAAACTTTGATTTAGTCATATATTGACTTTCATAATAATAACTTTTAACCGAGTTATTAAGCCTTGAAAATCGCCATTTTTCGCTTTTTTCAATTTTAAATTGCTTATAAGTCGAAAACGATCAACTTTAGAGAAAAATTATAAGAGACCTTTTTTGTCCAGAATGGTCCAAAAAATTAAAGAAAACATTGTTCAAGCCAAAAATATTGATTCTTGCAATTTGATTAAAAAAAAAATTGTTAAAAAAAAATTGGCCCAATTTTCACATGGGCGACTTCTTGAACCTTATTCTGGGATGTCTCACGAATGTGATTATGCAAAAAAATCTCATGGGAATATTTTTCCCTTCGAACCCACCGTTTTCGCCTTGTCTAATATAATATATGAAAAAATGTTTGTCCGGCATTATATTTTGGGCATTATAATAAGTCCGACACGTGGAACTTGTTAAATGAAAGGAATTATGAAGTAAAGAAACACAGACTTACTCACAATCATTTAATAATACTTCGACGACCGGTTTCGATCTCTACACTATTCAGATCATCTTCAGGTCGGCGTTACAAGTAGTTAAACCAATTTTCGTTTTTCTAAATAAAAGCGCTCTGGAGATATCTAAGAAAAACTAATTACCAGACGCCATCTTCAAAGAGCTCTAGCTCCTTTAGGAAGTATTTTCGGACTAGATGAATTGGGTTAAATTGTCTTAAAATTATCTGAGGAATCTCCTGTCTTCGTTTGTCTGTAGAGTTTCTGGACATCCTGTATACATTTCTATTAACGAAGCATAATATTAATGTTTGTTATAATATACTTACTTCGTAACTTTGTAACAAGTCATTACTATCTTGCCGTGCAAACTCAAGACAAATAAACTAGATATTACATTGAAGTCGTTCAGAATTTGCTTTTTTGTATTTTCACATGTGTTCCTTTATGAGAATGTTAACTGTATTATATTATCAATTTGAGCCCTGTTATTCTATCACATAAGTCTTACACAAGTTTACATAACGTACGCAAACGTGTTTACCAATAACTTTTCTTTGATTTGCTTAACCATCATTTTTTTTGCTTTATAACAACTAGTGTATTCTATCATTACTTTTTTAGGGAATGGAAGAACAAAATGGAAATACAAAGAACGATCATAAATGACATCGAAAGACAACAGGTAGTATGGTACGGACACGGACACGTAAGACGAATGCAGAAAAGAAGAATTCCCAGAAAACGTTAGAATAGACCCCCACAGAAAAACGAAAACGAGGAAGACCAGCAACTACGTGGATAAAGGACATTTCCAAGGCGATGTGGGAAAGAAATTTAAGAGAAGAATACTGCCACAATAGAAAGGAGTGGCGATTAGGAACAGAAAGGCATAGAACGCTATAAAACCGATTTTATATAATATAATATACAATTATACATAAGTGTAGGCATTATAATTTTGTGAACCTGGTATACATTTATTCAAAAATAGGAGAATGTTAAAAATTATGTGCAAAGTTTAAGAAAGAGAAAGCAAAATAAATATGAAAATATAGTGCAACTAATAATAAGAGACAGCAAAATAAATTGAAGTTAGCTGAAGCGAAATTTACGTTAATCGTAAAAGCTATCATTATTATCTCTATTCCAAACAGCAGTACAGTCCGTACAATATAGCTACCGTTGCACGTCATCCGTGTCATAGCACGTGACGTTTCATGATACCAACACGAAATATTTAAGTCGTAGGTGTGTTCCTTTTTAGAATCGTTTAGCCGAGTACACTGGAATTACAGCCACTAGATATACACACATCAAAATAATCTAGGGGACAAAAACAAAATGCGAGATTACAGCCGGATTTCAAATAATTTATTTCAAATATTTAAAAAAGAGATTATAAAGAAGTGTCCCGAATATAAAATAAACATTTTTTCTTAGATTTATCGCAACAGCTCTTAGAAAAATTAAGAGAGAACTCCATAAGTCAAAAAATTCTAACATAAAAAAATTAAAAAACTAATTTATTGTCCCTCAACTCCCAACAAAGTAGTCTTTAGGTTAAGTTAGTATAGTGTATGACCTACACGGTTGTTGATTACTACCCTACATCTGTTAGTCTAACTGATGATCAGATGGTCAGTGTCTTTCTGCGGTATTTTTTTCCACTACATTGAAAGGCCCTCAAAATAGTTACTGTCTTGAATTGAACGATATATATATTGTTGTAAAACGCATCTGCCGAATATGTCCCATACATGCTCAATTGGGTTTAAATCTGGCAATTGTGTAGGCCATGATAAAACCTCAACTTCATTATCTTCGAGGAATGATTGCAAGACCCTGGCATTATGTGGACGCGCATTTTCGTGCACTAATTGAAATTGGGAACCAGCTTGTATGCAAAGGGTCCAACAATAGGTTCGAGAATAATATCGTGGTAGTCAGTTGTATTTATAAACCGTTCCAGACAAACGAGATTGGTTATCACACCAAAAGTGATGCCACCCCATACCATTATGCTGCCACCTTGCTGACTATGAACCTCTTACGCGGCGACCAATCGTTCAGCATGGTCAGATCGTCTCCAAATTCTTGTCAGTCTAGTATCTGGTGCAAATCCAAATCGAGACTCATCTGTGAACAAAGTAGAGACCCACTCACGTCTAATCCAATTTGCGTATTCTTGTGCCCACTGAAGTCGACGAGCGCGATTTCCTCTGGATAACACAGACACTCTCACAAGTCTATGAGCATCTAAAGCTATTTCATGCAGTTTATTTCTAATAGTTTGGCAACTTACAAACACCTGATGGGTCTCTTGCAGCCTTATTTGTAACTGTGATGCAGTTATAGTGAGATCTCGCAAAGCCTGCAATCTAAGAAAACGGTCTTCAATCTGGTTAGTTATCCTTATACGGCCTGTATGACGTTCAGCAACGTCACCAGTTTCGTGAAACCTTAACCACAAACAATTAATGACATTACTGTTCGTGTGGAGGACCTCAGCAACGTCTCTTTGACTTCTGCCAGGTCTAAGCATCCCGATAGCACGCCACTGAATACCGCGATTTAAATGGTGTCTCTTAATTATTGCCAATTACAAAACTAAATAAAAATCCACAGACATCGAAAATCAAGTACCAATAAAGAAATATTACTTCTTAGCTTACAGACAAAAACTCATACTGAAGTTATGTTTTATTTTTTATAGCCATTCTTCTCGGCATTACCGTCCAAGTTCTTCTTTAGCATTACCATAATCGAAAAAACAACAATAAATATTAAAATCTTAAATTTATTTTTGTATTTGTAGCTAACATTGATTTATAGCTGTTAATAATAGGTGTCCCCTAGATTGTTTTGATGTGTGTATTTTATTATATACGCGTAGAAATAATATTGGAAGATTTCTATTAATGTAAATTTAAAAAAACATACTAGTCGAGGAAATGAAGCTGAAAAAATGGCAAAACCTCGCAATTTTTTCGTCCAGCATCGATTTGTACAAAAATTTGGGTTTAGGCTCATTACACCCTCTAGTTCATTTTCTATATTGAGCCGTTGTACGCTTTTGGTTTTTTAAGGGTGAAAACTACCCCTAATTGTAAAAAATTATAAAATAACATTTTAAACTTTAATATTGTCAACATTTGGTTCTTATTAGTTACATAATGATTGTTTTATGCTTTAAGATATACTGTCATAATATTTCAACCCTTAAAACCACCCATGTTGGAGATATATATAAAAAATTTACTTATCCTAAAAGAATAATTTCGGCTTGCATCGATTTACATAAAAATTTGGGATTAGGATCATCTCACCCTGTACTTCATATTCTATATCATGCTTAAGGGCGTTGATTATTTTTAGGGGTGTAAACTACCCCTTATTGCCAAAAATTATATAAAAACATTATAAACTTTAATATGGTTAAAATTTGGTTTTGATTGGTTAAATAATAATTGTTTTATACTTTAGGAAATAATATCATACCATTTCAACCCTTAAAAACAACCCTTAATAGCATTACAGTTTTTATAAGTAGATATTTTAATAGATCTATACAGAAAAAAAGTAGAATTAAATAATTACAAAAACATTTATTTACACAAAAATACGAATTTACAAATATGTTCAAATACAAATACAAATAGTTTTTTAGTCATCTTCCAGTATACGAACCGGTTCTGTGGTATTATACATACATTGAAAATTATCAATAAACGGACTATCCGAATTTTTCGAAAAAAAAATTCGTTTTATAAACATAGCTTTTTCATTTTTGGCGATAAAAAGTTTTTTCAAAAATGACTTTGTAGGATTTTTGAAGAGTTATAAGACTGTGTAAACTAAATTGCGTTAGATCCCTTAGTTTTTAATTAGGGTGGGTTTAAAAGGCTCGAATAAGGGGGTGTTTGATCGTAAATAGAGGGTTTAAACAGCTATATCTCGCTAACTGTTCGCTGTAATGAAAATCTATGCTCAAGGGAATTTTAGTCATTAAAAAAGCTATAATTTAGTAGTTCATAATTTTTTTTCGTATCTCCAGTATTTTCGGAGATATTTTGAAGTAAAAGGTGAAAAATGGGAAATTTCAAAAAATAAATTTTTCTTTAAACACCAATTTTTCTCAAATTAGGCCTTTTAAATAAGTCAAACTTCTTGGGTGCATTGATAATACAAATATAAAAGGAATTGCAGAAAGGTGAAGACCAATTTTTAATTAGTAGGGTAGTTAGGGTTTGTTTTCACTGATTTTTTCATAGAGAAAAGCAGGTACCGGCCTTTTTCTGATCATAAGTCGCTTAATTTTCAGGTTAGAAACTTTTTATTATTATTTTTTGAAAGGGCTTACTGTATGCTTGAAAAAAGATTATTTAAGTTTTCCTCGAAAAATGCAAAGTTTTTCCGTTATTTCACTTTGAATATTTCAAATTATGCATTTGACGAAAAAAGCTAACTTTTAACATGCCGTATCTCGGTTTGTATTGGTCTTAAAGATATTACAGAAAAAGAATTTGGTTTCTGTTACTAAAATATACAATTTTGATATCTACAATTTTTTTGATTAAATGCATATTTTGTTACTTTCAAGTTTGTTGAAAAATTGTTACTTTCAAGCGCGAATAACTCGAAAAATATTAGTTTTATGAAGAAAATGTAAAAAACATTTTTTTCTTAGAATTACTTTTTACATCGATTTACGTGGTTAAAATGTAAAAAAAAACTCCCGCCCCCGAGATGGGGTGGCAACCACCCCCAAGGTTTTAGCGTACAGCGGCATGATATAGAAAATGATCCTTAGACTATTCCCTACCTTCTGTGAAAATTTCAAGTAAATCCATGCTGGACGAAAAAATTGCGAGCCAAAATGCTTCATTTCCTCGACTATACCCTAATTTGTTTCATTTAATTTGAATAAGTGGAATATAAAGCGTTTTTATAAAGCACACTTGTTCGGATTACACTTTACTGCGATCGAACAAAGGTGACATTTTGGCATAAATTAATAACATTTCTTTGACAGTTGCGGTGATGACACTTCATATTTGTTTTTATTCTTTACTAGAAGTATTTGTTTTATTATATTTACTGTTTTTATGATTTACTTTAATGTAAGATTCTAAATTATAACTTAATTCTTGTTTTCTATTTCTAATGTTTTTCTTTATTTACATTGAATATTAATTTGTTTTGTTGTTAAACATTTCGCAATAATTATGTGATACTTTTAATTTAAAACGAATTCAAGAATTTTTTGTAATTGGGCAACAATGTCAACTTAAATATCTGACGTAGATAATGATGTGCAACGGTATCTATATTGTACGGACTGTAGATAAAATATTTAATAAATATCATAATATAGAATATAGAAAGTTGTCAACGTTTCAGGTTTCAGAGCATAACAATATTACAGAATACTAGGTATGTATTGTCCTTTTCATGAGCATTTTTCAGTGCGTAACAAATTATAGGAAAAAGGGTAAGTCCGTGATAATACACATTTATGACATTTATTCTAACATGACATTTTAGTTAAATCTGACAGTTGTCACATTTTATTTTCAATTTGGAATAAAAACAAATCAAATGTGTTTCTTGCATTTATAAAATGGTATTTTCTTTGATTTGTATAGTCTTATAAATTATACAGATTATATTTGTAATATTATTATCTACTTAATTAAAAAAAATTATTGTTTTTATTATGGCGCCATCTATCGACAACTAGAATAACTAGAATAAATCTTGTAAATGTCTGTAATCACGGACGTGCCTTTTTTTCTGTCACATACAATTTAATGCGTTAGAAAGAAATCGAAAAACTGTGACGCACTGAAAGATGATCATGAGAAAAAGAATATTATCAGGTTATTTGATATTTTCAATTTAATTTATTAGAAATAAATAAATAACAGTAGGGGACAAAAATAGCAAACATTACAATAAAAAATCAATATTCGGAAGACAATGAAATTAAAACCCCCGATCCCAAATAAATTATCCTTTTACCCCTATTTTAGGTAAGTATACCTACATATAAAAAACATGAAAACAAAAAATATAAACACTTCGTAGTAAATTATCAAAGAATGTTAATATACAGAAATAATGCAGAAAACACTTGTCTTGCTGCAAAATATTAGCAGATACCGTCAAAATCTTTTTTTACAAAGAATTTTTAGATAATTTATATATTATTATTATTAACAACTCTGGACCAGGGACGCGCCAAGTAACTTCGGCGCCGTCGTGCAAAATACTGATAAGCGGCTTTATCAAAATTACCAGGTGTGGGAGCACGCCAAATAGAATTCTATTTTAGTGACGTCACGTTGCCTAGCAACCGTCGATTCTCCCATTGTGAAATTCGATTTTGTGACGTCAGCAAAATAGAATTCTATTTGGCGTGCTCTCACCCCAGGGTAGAAATAGGTATACTGAATTCGCTCTACCGAGATTCACTTTGACACTTTACAACACAAAAATACCTACGTCACACTATTAACTGCTAAAATAAACTTAATCTTTCATTAAAAAAAGAAGAATTATTAGAAATAGTGGGAGTGTCTACTAATCTCATAAAATTTTGTGGAGTTTATTTCTACAAAATATTTTTATTTTGTACAATAAATAATTTTGTCATTTGTTATCAATACATTATAATGGTGTAAATAAATAATTATTGGTTGGCGTAAGGTTTATGTTATTTTTATTTCTGTTTACTATTAATAATATTGGCTATGAGCAGGTGCGTTGGTTGTGTAGTAATTTCCAGTCACTTCTGACAACTGAACTTCCCAAAAAGAAATTACTAACGTCAGTGTCAAAGTGAACCTCGATTATAATCAATCACTCCATCACATTTCAACGTGGAAAACTATGAATTTTTTTCTACATCTAGCTAGATTTTTTTGCAGGAAACAATAAGTACACAGTACACTTATAAAAAATAATATATTCTTCTTCTTCCTTCTTGTATGTAGGTTTTAAAGCCTACTTCTTCTTCAATATTAGCCTCCTAAATTGTTTAGATTACCGCACCATCTTTTTCTGGGTCTGCCAATACTTCTTCGTCCATTTTTTTGGTATCTCGTGCTATTCGTACTATCCTATCCTCCGCCATTCTACTAATGTGTTCGTTCCACTCCTGCTTTCGTTTTGTCACCCATCCATTTATATCTTATACATTGCATGCTCTTCTTATGTTTTCGCTTCTCTCCCTATCCAACAGACTTTTCCCTGTTTTTTGTCGAAGTATTTTCATCTCTGTTTTTTCTAGTAGTCTGCGATCTGTTTTTAAATCAAGAGGAGTAACTCAAATTTACCGCGCCGTAATTCTTGTTTGTAATTGGTCCAACCTCAGGCAAGTTTACTGCCCTGTTATCAAATTTTGACACTAATGACATTTATGATATTTTGATACTACTGGCATTTCATAGGTTAATTAAGTTATATCGGCGATTTTTTGTGTTTTCTGCGTTATTCCTTTAACTTTTAGATTTTTAGTCTGCTTTTATATAAAAAAGAGTTGATTTTAGAACTCTTTAGCGACATATTAGTATAATATAATATTTATGGATTACCGTCGAAGGCCGACATGATCAACCAAAAAAGAAGATGTATTTGGTGATTTTGCTAATGATTTTCTTGGGTGTGAATCTGTCTTTTTAGTTTACTCCTCCTGGTTTAAAAACGTCTCCTTACGTCGTGTACTTAGTTTTTCTTAAATAACTCCAGAACGGTTCTATTGAAAAAAAAAGAAAAATTGGTACACATATTTATCTTCTAGAGATAAATCGATTCCATGTATTACGAATTTCTAGTACCGGTCATAGGCGTCCGTTTTGGGTAGGGCAACAATTATTTTATCATATAATTTTTTTTATCTTTAATTCTTAAGCATTTTTGACTGTGGATTATTAAATTGTGAGGTATTCTACAACTAAAAGGTACTCTTGTTTTAAGTCGATTGGAAAATTATTCTTGTTTTGAATTTCCAAAAAAAATTTCAAAAACTTTGCCGACTCATAGGGCGACCTTAACGCCTTGGCGCCGTCGTACGCCGCACGAACTTGCCCATATGGACGGCGCGTCCCTGCTCTGGACTAATAACTTAATTGAAAAAAGTTATGTTCTTCGATACGCAACCAAACAATTTTTCCGCAACAAAACGTTTAGTATGACCTCTACGTCCGAACTTTACAATGTAATAACAAATCTTACATTTACTATTGTTCTAAACTTGTATAGGTATCAGTAGAGCATCACAGTTAATTATCTATTATGAGAAAAATAAATTGGTGTCTTGACACGATATTTTTTTTATATTGTTTTATAAATGAAATGCATTAACGGGAAAATATTACAAAAAGTTATGTAAAAATTTATTTTTGTTTTCTAACGTAAACAAAATAATTTGTAAAATTTTTATTTTGAAAAAGATTTCCGACCTAGAGGCCGAAACGTCAAATAAAGCATTTTTATGGTTCGCTCCGGGAGCTGTAGTTTATTCGTAATTAGTTAAAAAACTTAGAGAACATAGTTTCAAAAGAATAACAGTAAAATTGAATAGTACTCACCTTTCTAGAGCTAAGCTCATGTCAAACGTCATCATACGCCCTGAGTCCACATGGAATACGTGCAGCATTTTGAACTGGTTTTGCTCTCAGATTTATGCAAGTATAATTTTTCTAGGCATACCTAAAAAGTAGTATTTCATCATCACACATCTCTTCATTCAAAAGCACAATAAACTTTTTTTATAGATAAAAATATGATTTATCTAAACACTAATACACACGCGTAATTATTTATCCAACATTTAGCAAACATTTTCTAAACATATTATAAAATAATAATAATTAACATCATCTCTAAAAATTGTGTACAAGGTTCTGGCAGATAAGGAGATGCTTTATCTAAATACTAATCCACTATTATTTTTATAGAGATTCGAAGCTGATTTAAGTGACGTAGTTTAGCTATAGATCGTTTTTCACTGAAAGTACTCAAACAACACAATTCTTTAAATATTTTAAATTTATTCAACAATATTTCCAATCTAAAGACATTATAGGCTTATATAAAAAAAGCCTGTCAAATTTAAATTAAAGTCAAATTAAAGTACAAGTAAAGTCAGAAATTAGGAAATTAAGAAAGCAATTACATAATACAGTTTCAGTCACATTAGCCTATACTATAGGAAAAAACAAACCTGATTGCAAAATGGTTATATTTTAAATATATTATGTATGTACTTATTTTTTATTTTTAGAAAAATATGGGTTCTGAAATCCTATTTGACGAAATTATTGAATGCCCTATTTAATGCGATACACGAAATAATAGTGAATATATGGAATAATAAACAACTGCCACAAGACTGGAATACCGGAGTAATTATTCCACTACATAAAAAGGGAGATCAGCTCGAATGTAAAAATTACCGGACAATAACGCTACTGACTGTGGCATATAAAATACTGTCAAATATTGTCTATGAGCGATTGAGACCATATGCGGAACAAATAGTTGGGGGATATCAATGTGGTTTCTGCAGGCAGAAGTCCACAATAGATCAGATCTTCGTCTTGAGGCAAATCTTGGAAAAGACTAGTGAATTTAATATAGACACACATCATCTCTTCATTGATTTTGAGAGTGCTTATGATAGTATCCATTGAGAATTTCTGATCAACGCCCTGAAAGAGTTTAATATTCCAACTCAACTCATTGAGATAGTAAAAGAAACACTTACAGTACAGAGCCAAATTCGAATTCAAAACGCACTAACAGATACGATACATGTTAGAACGGGCCTACGACAGGGAGATGCCCTATTCTATTCAACATCACATTAGAGAAAATAATTAGAGAGTCAAAAGTCAACACCAGAGGAACAATAATAACAAAAAGTGTACAAATATTGGCATCTGCAGATGATGTTGATATCATAGCTAGAAGCAAAAGAGAAATGATAAATGCGATAGAAAGAGCGGCACAAAACAGTGGCCTAAATATTAATGAAATAAAAACCAAATACATGAAGGCCAGCAAATCGACAGGCCAAAGAAACCTACAGAATCTGACAATAGGAGGCTATAACATCGAAAGCGTAAAATTTTTTACATATCTAGGTACACTAGTCATCGCAGATAACAATGTCAGCGAAGAAATCAAGAGAAGAATACATATTGCTAATAAAACATATAATGGACTAATTAAACATCTAAGATCTAACAACATCACGAGAAAAATCAAATGCAAAATATACAAAACCCTGATAAAACCGGTCCTTATATATTATGGATCAGAGACATGGACACTGTCGAAAAGCGATGAGAATTTATTAGGTACGTTTGAACGAAAAATCCTCAGACACATATTATAAGGGGTGAAAGAAAATGACGTATGGCGCAGAAGATATAATTTTGAACTATACGCAGCATACAACGAACCCGACGTCATAACATCCATAAAAATCGGACGTCTGCGCTGGATGGGCCATGTTGAACGGATGTTGGAGACCGAAACACCAAAACATATAATGAGGCAAGCACCAGTAGGGAGAAGGTCAAAGGGAAGACCCAAACTTAGATACATGGAACAAGATCTGAAAACACTTGAGATTACCCACTGGAAGAACAAAGCAAGGAACAGAACAAAATGGAGGAAAATCCTAGAACAAGCCAGGACCCAAAAAGGGTTGTCGAGCTACTGATGATGATGATGATTAAAAAATAATATTAATTAACATCACCTCTAAAAATTGTGTACAAGGTTCTGGGTCGTTCTGACAGATAAGGAGATGCTTTATCTAAATACTAATCCACTGTTATTTTTATAGAGATTCGAAACTGATTTAAGTGACGTAGTTTAGCTATAGATCATTTTTCAATGAAAGTACTTAAACAACACAATTCTTTAAATTTATTAACAATATTTCCGATCTAAAGACATTATTATAGGCTTATATAAAAAGCCTGTCAAATTAAAGTCAAATTAAAGTAAAAGTAAAGTCAGAAATTAGGAAATTAAGAAAGCAATTAATATACATAGTTTCAGTCACATTAGCCTATACCTATACTATATAAAAAAACAAACCTGATTGCAAAATGGTTTATATTTTAAATATGTATGTACTTATTTTTTATTTTTAGAAAAATATGGGTTCTGAAATCCTATTTGACGAAATTATAAAAAATGTTTTAATCCAGCTTCATACACATATACACTGGCGGACAAAAAATTTAGGTCACTAGATGAATTATACACGTTTGATGCCTCGAGTTTCCTAAACCTGTTGTCCGATTTGAGTGATTTTTTAGTATCTTATAGCTTTATTATTTAAGAATCTCAGTGTAACAACATTGTTGCTAGACAGGTAAATCTCATTTTATACCGGGTATAACAATCATACTGTGTTTTTTCCTTAAAGTTCGGAACACTCTGTGGAATATTATAGCATAGATAAAATATTGAAATTAAAACTCAATTGTAGCCTTAGACTTTCTTAACATTTTCTTTTTTGATTTATTTGCATATATTGGATAATAAAAAATTAGGTACTTTAACAACTAGCCATGTTCTTCATCGATACAGGGTGTTTCTAAATAAGGACGACAAACTTTATGGGGTAATTCTGCATGAAAAAATAATGACTGTTTGCTTTATTAAGATATCCACAAATGCTTAGTTTCCGAGATACAGGATGTTGAATTTTTTCTTACAAACTGACAGTTTATTTGTTGCTGTAAATCCGGTTGAGATATGCAAATGAAATTTGGTAGGTTTTAAGAGGTAATTATTGCGCATTTTTTGACATATAAATAAGAATTTTATATTCACCATTGGTGTGCATACGGGTATAAATATTTTAGATACATCCCGTATGCACGCCAATGGTGAATATAAAATTCTTAATTGTGTGTCAATAAATGCTCAATAACTACCTCTTAAAACCTACCAAATTTCAATTGCATATCTCAACCGGTTTTAAAGCAACAAATAAACCGTCGGTTTGTAAGAAAAAATTCAACATCCTGTATCTCGGAAATGAAGCATTTGTGGTCATACGTTTATAAAACAAACGGTCATTATTTTTTCATGCAGAATCACCCCTTAAAGTTTGTTGCAGTTATTTAGAAACACCCTGTATTGATGAAGAACGTGGCTAGTTGTTAAAGTACTTAACTTTTTTATTATTTAAGATAAGCAAATGAATCAAAAAAGAAAATATTAAGAAAGCATAAGGCTACAATTGAGTTTTAATTTCAATATTTTATCTATGCAATAATATTCCACAGAGTGTTCCGAACTTTAAGGAAAAAACACAGTATGATTGTTACACCCGGTATAAAATGACATTTACCTGTTTAGCAACAATATTAACACATTGAGATTCTTAAATAATAAAGCTATAACATACTAAAAAAATCACGTTTAGGAAATTCGAGGCATCAAACGTGTATAATTCATCTAGTGACCT